>NC_072736.1:75253410-75553410 GCF_026930045.1 Uloborus diversus | reverse complement strand
AAAGAAAAAATGTGTGTATTAATCAACGCCTTGAAAAACGAAGCCTTCATTAGCCAATAGACTGAAAATTGAGTTAAGTCTGATGCGGGTATGATGTTATGAAAAGGCAATTAATATGTTTTTATTGAGTGAAAGACTATGGAAAAAAGGCCACAGGAGTATTACTTTTGCTAAAAGGATGTCGTATTTTAAAAGGTCTGCACTTATGCAGTAGAACTTTTTTAATCGAAACCAATTAGGACGGGGGGCTTACAAATCATTTGGAATGCAGAACATATGATTTTCCCATATCTTGTACATAACAACAACTAAAGCATATCATTCATAAGTGTTACAGAAGAGAGAATGATTTGCAGTAAAGTGCTAGGCTGCCACCCTGACGCAGAATAATTTGTGATGTTCTGCAATGTAAAATCATTTGCCCAAAATTGTTCTGCAAGTACTTCTAGCATTGTATATGTAAAAATGTTATAAAATTAGTTGATCATGAAAATTATATAATCTCCAAAACTTGAACAGGCTGTAAAACGTAAATCATGTAAGATTATCTAAATGCATAGAAAAAGCAAACATGTAAAGTTTTATTAAATTCCTAGTCTCAGTGTCAAACTACAATTTTTTTTGGTTAATTTTACATTGTATGAATGAGCAATTAAAATAATGTTACTGAATAAATGAATTACCAAAGTATATATTAAATGAGTATAGTTAAAGCAGCATATAATAAAATGCCTCAAAACTCTTAAAATTATTGAAATATATTCAGGATGCAAACGGATTGAAATCTCAAGCAAGACATGCAATTTTTGGCAAGACACCTGTTTCAATGTTAGCATGCTTCCGAAACATACGTTTATAAAACGTCCGAAACTGTGCTGGATGAAGATCAATTGGGGAAAAATAGGGAAAAAAGAACCAAATATGCAAAAAAAATCAGAATCTTTCCAGATTTATAAGAAATATAGGATCGCCCTGAGGTCCGAAAAAGTGAAACAAGGAGGAAAAATTTACAAATTAGAGGCAAATTTGTTTGAAACAAACTTTGTAGGAAAAAACTTTTGATGAAGAGCATTTTTAGAAAAGATCTTTTGGTTTTGAACAATTTTTCATACAATTTTGAACAGTTCAAGTCCTTTAACATTAGCGCCTACAGGGAAATTAAAAGTCAATATAGATCCCAAACTTAAAGAAAGATTTGCTTCAAACAAATTTTGTTAGAAATAGCTTTTGATGACCAACTATCTACCACTAGAATTTTATGGTCGTCGACTCCGACTCCTATACCCGAAAATCAGTCGAACTTCCCGACCTTAATTCCGACTCTATAGCTTTGGCAAACATTTAGACATAGAAGGGAAATGACTGACTCTGACTCATGGAAACTTAAAGTGATCGATTGCAACTCCTTTATCCCAAAATAAGTCTGACTCCGCAAACATTGGCAGAGTTGCAAACTTTGAGAGAAAGTTACCAATTCCCACTGTGAATCCCTGAATTAAAAACCTTCGACAACCGACTCTGACTCCTTACCTCAAAATGAGACCCAGTCCGACACCACGGTCTTTACAATAAAATAATTATTGTTGCTTATTTGTTTTTACTTTCACTCTAAAGTTTTAATTTATGTATTCAGTTTTTTGCGGAGAAATTCGGAGTCCTTAATGTTTTAATATCAAGATAAGCGCAGGCATATTTTTGATAATGAAAAATATTTCATTGACAGTTTGTTGTATTTTATTTATCTTTGAAAGTACATTTATTTTGTTTTTATTATTTTACTTTCAACAGGGAAAAAAACAAATGATTTTTTTTTGATACAATGTATTTATTTTAGTGAGCTTATTATTTTTAATTTTTCTTTCTTTTTGAATGTGATTAAAGATTTTTTTTTAATGGAAAAAAATTAATTAGCTGCTTTGTTTAAAAGGTGCAACTATTTCTTTTTCTTTTCTTTTTTTTTTTTTTTTTGTCTATTTATTTTTATGCATCTTTTTCCTTACATGAGAGAAGCATATTCTATTTCTACAAATCAGCTTAAAATGTCAATAAGTTTTGTTTGAAATAATTTGAAATTTTAGCTAATTTTGAGAATATTGATCAGATACTAAAAAGTCAATATTGATATAGGGGAAAGTAGGCTTGCTTAGTTCTGGACGGAACTTCTTGTTCCACTTAGAGAATGCAATATTTTAATAAGGTCCTAATGACATTATCGAATGTGTGCTTTAAAATTCCATTGCTATTTTCACTTCGCTCCTGCAAGATTTATTCAGATGGAATCGTCTGAATTTGGCTGCTTGCCAGATTCCACCTCTTCTGTGGTTAGAATGCACAATCCAGTTTTAATTTGACCTCAATTGAGCTTGTTTAGAATAATTCAAGTTGAAAACTGCTTACTTTTGCCCTTGATGAAATTCTTTTTGTAAAATTTCTCCAAGTTGTTGGTTTGATGAAAAATTGAAATAATGGACTAGTTGTGCACCTCCTCCTACAATTAAGCTATGTGCAGAAGTTGCTAGACCCAATGATTTTGCTCCTAAAAGATTCACAAATGATAGAAACTTAAAGTCTTAAAATTAGATAAATTCCAATAATAACTTCAAATATATAATGGAGACTTTCAGCAATGTGAAAATATACATCACATCACACCTGAGGGTCCCCTGTTCTTATCACAGTTGTGACTTGCACAGATTAGGGACCCTGTGAAAATATACAGCCGAACCCCGATTTAACAAATTCACCAGAACCGAAACTTTTATATGTTACATTGGGTTATTTGTAATATAAGGGTGTAAAATTTAAAAAAAAAGCACTTACCTTACCTAAAACCCCTAAAATGCAACTGCACAAAAATATCCATAATTAAAAAGTGTACACTTTTTATTCAGCATTCCATGCCTTATTACACGCTAGTTAATTTGAAATTCATAATTACTAACTAATAGATGTTTGACAATTTCCTTGGTACTTGACTCGAAATAGTTCTCCTTCAACTTAATGGAGAGAAGAAAATACCGTGTCTTTTGCACCCTGCTGCATGAGATATGTTTTGAATTTCCAGACCATATAAAGCATTTGAAAAAGTAAGTTTTAATGCAAGTTTCTCTATCGCTTTCTGCATCAGAATCACTATTCGTTGGTTGTCCCCTCACCCTTGCCTGTCAAAAATTGCAGAATACAAGAAAAGTCTTTTTTTTTTGCTTTGGACAATATGGATGAACATTTGGTAAATAATCCAATGTTTCCTAACTCAAATTAACAAAAAAAAAGAATCAGTTGGTAAAATAATTTGTTATTTCAGGGTTTAATATTCGGTAAAAAAAGGTTTTTGCCTTCATTGTAGTCGAGGAAAAAGAAAAATTTGCTAAATCGCAAAATTCGTCAAATGGAGATTTGTCAAATCAGGGTCCGACTATACAAGTAAATAAAAGAAGATATCCCCTATCAACTTCTACAAGCCTTTTCTCTTCTTTTCACAAAGAAATTCCATTTTTTTTTTTCAGTCAAAATCCTTTCTATGATTGGGAAATTAAATAGCCACAGTAGTGGCAGGAGAGGCAATGAGAGTAGTTATCCTTTTGGAATCTTTTTCTTTTTTTTAAAAATTTAGAGTATGTTCTTAATCTACTTTTTTTTTCTGTAAAAGCTTCTCATGAGCATAAGAAGAAAGTTTAATCTTTACTAATAATAAAGCTGAAAGTCTTTCTGTCTGGATATCTCTCTGTCCGGATCTCTCTCTGTCCGGATCTCTCTCTGTCTGTCAGGATCTCTGTCTGTCTGTCAGGATCTCTGTCTGTCTGTCAGGATCTCTGTGACGCGCATTGCGCCTGGACCATTCGTTCGATTTTCATGAAATTTGGCACAGAATTAGTTTGTAGCATGGGAGTGTGCACCTCAAAGCGTTTATTTGAAAATATGATTTTGTTCTTTTTCTATTCCAATTTTAAAAACATTTTCCCGAGCAAAATTATCATAAGATGGGGGAGTATGTTCAAGAGAAGTAACGCTACTCCGTATTCAAAAGCATCCATGGTTTATCTCATCCCGGCGTTAGAGCTTCCCGTAAGCTTATTCAACAACGGTTCGTATGGCCTAACATGTTAAAAAATGTCTCAAATTGGGCACGGAGTTGTATGGACTGCCAAAAATCAAAAATACATCATCACACTCGTAGTCCTCTTCAACAGTTCCCCCTTACATCTCAAAGGTTCGAACATATTCATATAGACATCGTGGGACCCTTGCTTCCATCTGAGGGATATATTTACCTAATAACTTTCATTGACCGTTTTTCTCGTTGGCCGGAAGCAGTGCCTGTGGAAAACATCACGGCTGAGACTGTAGCTCGAACATTTGTAACACATTGGATAGCTAGATTTGGTGTTCCTGCAGTTATAACTACCGACCAAGGGAGACAGTTCGAGTCTCAATTATTCGATTCACTGACCAAGGTTTTTGGCATTCGCCGCATTCGAACCACTCCTTATCACCCATCTAGTAATGGCTTAGTAGAACGATTTCACCGTAGTCTAAAGCAGGGGTTAAAATGCCATAATAATCCTCGTTGGAATGAATCTTTACCAATCGTACTTCTTGGTCTTTGATCAACAAGGAAAGAAGACCTGGGTGCTACTTGCTCAGAGATGCTTTATGGAACTACATTGACCTTACCCGGAGAATTTCTGGAGCCTTCTAAAAGATTAAATGCAATGGATCCTGCAGCATTCTTGGAAAACCTGAAAAGCGCCATGCAAGAATTATCTCCTACCGTTACATCTTCACATAATAAACCTTTCTATAATGCCCATCCGTCTTAGAAACATCCACTCATGTTTTTGTATGCATTGATGCAGTAAAACCACCTCTAACACAGCCATATATGGGCCCCAACCAAGTCATCCAAAGGAACAATAAACACTTTACTCTCTTAATTAAAGGAAGAAAAATGGAAATAGGAATCGATGGCCTGAAACCGGCTCTTCAAATACAGGAAGATGTACAAAGAAAACGTATTGACAACCAAATTGCTCAACCAGACAAGTCAAAAGCGGAGGAAACTAATTCATATGAATTGCCGTTCAAACCCCCAATGAGAACTACTCATTCTGGTCGGGTAGTACGATTCAACCCAAGACTTTTTGTGATTTGTAATTGAGTTCAGTACTTTCGGGGGGGGGGGGGGGGGGGGGGTACTGTAGCGACTTAGCCTTGAAAAATATTGAATGTAGGTTGGCCTTGTATAAATTGTTTTTCATTATTGTAATTGCGGCAGCATAAGCATATAACGCTCGTGGTTGTAAAGAAATGGAAAAATAAAATTAGTTAATGTCTTGTTCTAAAGTTGATTGCACTGGAATTTGAACATGCGAAATAGCTAATGGGAAAGAGGATCTACGCAGGAAAATAACCTCTGAATTGTGGTGAATTTGTATCAAGAAATAAACCACCACAAGATTATAAAAATTCTGGATAAGTTTATTTTTCAATTTCAGGATCCGTTTCCAAAATATTAACCCTTGCTAAAGTTTTAACACACTTGTTTGGGTAGAAGTAGAGGTACATTCACAACTTTTTGAGCTCCTTAAAGTCAATAAGAAGCAATTCAACCTTGAATAAGATTTCAACCCTTTTATGTGAAAGGGGATTTTTTTTCCATAAGAGTCAAGGGAGCCCATACGCAAAATTTTAAGAGGGGGCTCAAAAAATTTTCCCATTGTTTAGCAGAATATTTCTCCATGGAAACTGATTTCAATACAGATTAGAGATATTAAAATTGGACATTTTTAATAACTTATTCAGTAATGGCTGGAAAAGAAATTTTTATACATTTTTACAAAGAAAAAAAAGCACTAAAAGCAAGGAAGTTCTCATTTCTAAAGGGGGGGGGGGCTTGAGCCCCCACTTGCCCCCCTATATGGGCGCCCTTGATAAGAGCACCTTCAAGCACCAAATCACTCCTGCTACAAAGGTAAGGACAACCGAATACATCCATTTTATACACCTCTGAATTAATTAACAGTTGCTAAACATGCATGAAAATAAAGTGACAGATTGCTATAAGAATAACAAATGAAAGTGAAAAATAAAATGTTAATAAAAGTTTACCATATGATAAAGAAGTTTTAGTCCACCCATGCTCAGGAACAAAATCAAGACCTGCTTTCAAAATTTGAATTTTTAGATCTTGGACTTCAATGGGACCTTCAGATTCTGATTCAGTTTCACTTTCAAGCTGACTTTCTGAAATGCTCTGAGGAATAGTTTGGTTCAATGATTTGTATTGATGCACTTGAGCAGCAAGAGGTCGATAAGCTATAAAACAAAATTGTTAATTAGAATTTCACTGCATTATTTTATATTTTATGTAAGTCACTTAATTTAGAAAAAGTTAAATATTTGTTTCATAACGAGAAAACACAGAATAAGAATGTATTTTTTACACCTTTTTTTAATAAAAGCGTAGATAAATTTAACTAATATAAAGAATATCCTGAAAACTGTAGTCGTTTTGTCTGAGAGTTGTCGTTTTCACAACCAGCATCAATATATTAACTTCTCAGGGTTGTAATCCACCGTCAATTCAAGTGTTTTCAATTTAAAGTTTAACTGATATACCGTAAAATGGTACAACTTTGTGCCAAGGGGGCAACAACGGGTAACTATTGCCATGGTGATGATTTTGCTCTCTAGTGGTCCCTTTTTTGAATTTACGAGCTCTAAAAAAATTTACCAGGTAGTGTAAACATTTAGCTAGCTAAAGACGCTACATCAGAGATTGTCATTGCTGTTGTATACCTTAGATAACTTAGTCGTTCTTAATGCAGGATTCGATTCACTCGTGGAAGAGCCAAAAGTCTCCTTTGGGCAGACCACTTATACTATTTTCCAAGATCTGGTACGTTCAGAATTGCTTTACCATTTTATCAGTTGTGAATTAAGTCGTTTGTTGACTTAAAATGTTTCATAGCTTTCACAAGCTCTCAACATTTATCGGAAATGGGAATGTTGAGGTACAACAATGGGCCACCTATTTTTCGCGGTTTTTAGTAGCTTGAAGCTTCATTTTATTCTATTTAAGGATGCTTTCATCATATTTTGTGTTACTTATTGTAAATAATGTCAAGAAAAGACAGAAGAAAGATTGGGGCTCGCCTTATCGCCCAGAGTTTTTGCAGATGGTGCTGACTGAAATCTGGACCATATTTATTTTGATAAGATTTGGAATGTAAAATGTGATTTTACATTTCTGTTTTCAAAATTTTTGTTGATCTTATTTAAAACTTGTCAGACCTAAGTATAGGTACCTAGCCTTTAGTTGGCCAGATTTTTCATTTTTCAAATGTTTCTATGTGAAAAACCTAGGCAGTTAATAAAAAACGTTATCTACATTTACCATGATGAACTTTATTAATCACTCAACTTGTCTCAAGACGACAAGTTATGATTAAACCTTAAAAAATTGAAAAAAAAAAAAAAAAGATAAATGATGGACTAAAAAAATTCTTTATACATTTTGAGGCAAAGGGCAAATTGTAGCCTGACAACAATAGACCAGATCACGTTTTCAGTATGTTTTTGAGGTTAAAATGAGGTGGCGAATAGTTGTACCCCGTTGAGGTACAGTGATCTCTTGCTTATACGCAACCTATGTTATATGCGTTTTTCACTTATGCACGTTTTTCTCACGGGCCTGGCCAGCAATATAGGAAAGCAATGTTAACTTTTGTTCATTTATATGCAAAACCTAAAATGCACCTTTCACTTATGCACAATAAATTTTTTTATTGAGTTTTAGTTAAATCACATATTTACACTTTGCTTATACAAAGATTTGTAATCTTCTTATTCTTTCTCTTGGAATGCATTCACACACTTTTTTTCCATTGTTCATATGGGCAGATCCAGGGAGGGAGCCATAGCCCCCTCAGAGAAAATTTCAAGAATAGTTAAAATCCCTTTTTTTGAGCAAAAATGCAAAAAAATTGACTTATAATACATACTAAGTCTAACAATAAGGAAAACAATGAGAAGGGGAATATGGTCACCCCGATAAAGTTTTAAAAATAGCTAAAAACCGTTTTTAGAGCAAAATATAAAAAAATCCTTTTTAACACTCTTATTTAAACCCTCTTTCCTTGCTTAAATTGAAAAAAAAAAAAAACTTCACTGTAATTCATGCGAAGTTTAACAAGAATGGAAACAATGCCAGAGGTAGGGCATGACCACCCCCACAGAAATTTCAAAAATATCAAGTGTATACCAAATATTTGGGTTCATTTAGCATAATGGGCTCGTCTTGATAGATGCGTTTGCTTCCCCCATGGAAGATAGATAAGGGATACGTGTTAGTAAGTGTCTGAAAAAAAGTTAACTATACAGTTAATGATTGTGCATTAAGTTAAAATTAGATTTATGTTTTAACAAGACTTTATGCAGTGTTATGTAATTATTCTTCATTCCCTTTTCAATATGGGACCCTCCAAACCACTCTTCTTGTTAATATTACCAAAGATCGTCTACAAACCAAGTTTCAAAAAATAACTTATAAAGGTTTCCAGGGGAGGGTCTCCCACCTCTCATTTTCATCAACATCGTTCAAGATTGGCCTACATTTTGTTTTAATGCTTAAGTTTCAAAATGTTTCCGGGGGAGAACTCCTCTCTCCCTAACATCATTGAAAGTCTTCAAGAATTATGTTTCTGGAGCTTCAATTTCGAAAAATTGCTGGTCCTCAAAAAGTTACTCATGAACCAATTACCTACATTTGCAATTTAAAGAGTTCAATATTGAAAAAAATTTGGGAATGGACCTCAGAATTTCTTTAACCCCTAACCTTACCTAAGATAGTCTAGAATGCATTTTTAAGTCTAGAAATTAGTAAAATTTCCTGGGATCAGGGTCGGCTTTCTGCCGGCAAAAACTAGTTTTTGCCGTGCCAGTGGCAGAAACTGGTTATAACCAGTAAAAACCGGCAGGAACTGACAAAAACTTAAAAGTGTCTTTAATAACTCAAATAATTAGTAAATGATATTTGTTTAAGTAAACTAAGAAATTAAACACCATTTCATCATTTAAAAAAATAAAATCCAATGCTAGTGATCTTGCTTTAGTTCAGAAAGGGAACTTTTCAATGGCAGAGGCTCCTAGTATTTGGATTAATTTAACAAAGGATAAAAAGTCATACGGGGGTGCTTAGGAAAGAGGAGTGACATACAGAATTAAACAGGCATTACTGATTGTAATTTGCTCACTTACATGCTTCCTCTAAATTGTTTGTGACTGAAATTATCATGTCCATGTGCTTCAAGAAGAAAGTGCCAGAATTTTACTTGCCTAGAACTTTGTACCTAATGTCACAGCTTTGCAAAACAAATTGGCCCTATTTCTCAAAACTTATTTTTCTAGTCAAATTTTTACCACAACCCCAGTTACTACATGGTGGACTAGTTATACAATAGATGAAAGTTTCACGAACATTGCTTGCTCCTTGATACATTTGTCTGCTAGCTCTTCTGTTTCAAGAATATTCTAAAGTTTCTCATTTGTGCATATTAACTTGAAAACCTGTTTAGATTTTTGAAACCACCTTTTCGAAGAGGCAATTGCAGGGTCCCAACAATGTAACATTTGATTTTGAATTGTGATAATTTTTTAATAAAATTACAGTGCTTTGGTTAACAATTAATTATTTTTTCCCCTTGCGTTTTCTGTTGTATATCGAGAATTAATTTTTGCTTTTATGAGTTTTTGCCAGTTTCTGCCGCAAATGTGGCAGAAAGTGGTTTTTGCCATTCCGGTTTTAACCGGTTTCTACCAGTGGTTTTAACCACCTCGACAGAAAGTTGCCAACCTTGCCTGAGATGGACCTTTTGATCTCTCCTCCTCTTAACACCACCAAAAATAGTCTAAAACAGCCTTTTTAGAGCTACAACTTCGGGGGTAACGCTCCAAATCTCTTCTCTCCTACCATTACCAAAGATAATTAGAATGCATCTTTAAGACTGCAAATTAGAAAAATTTCTTGGTGTAGGCCCTTGAATTCCTTCTCCACATATCATCACGAAAAGATCGTATTAAATTGCTTTTTTGTCTCTACAATGGCAAAGAAAATCCGCCAGAGAAACCCTGAACCTCCCTCTTCTTAACATTATTGGAGATAATGTTTGCATTTTTAAGGTTTCAATTTCAAATAATGGGCAGGGGAGGGGGAGCACCAGAGCCCTTAATCTTGGGAAAGACAGTTAAAATGTATTTCTAAGATTACAAATTAGAAAAATTTCCTTAGATGGGCCCTCAAATTTCTTCTCCCTCTAACGTCATCAAAGATCGTTTAAAACTGCATTCTTATAGCTACTATTTCGAAAATTAAACAGGGGAGCGCCACCGATACTCTTCTCCCATAACATTACCAAAGATCATCTAAAATGCGTTTTAAAGACTATAAATTCAAAAACTTTCCGGGGGGAAAAAACCCCGGATCCCCTTTACTTCATAGGTAATATTATTTTTATGATTGGTTCATATCGGCTTCCTCTGAAATCATAAGTCCTATACAGTCGCCTCAGAACACAGCACTGATTACAGGAATACCACTTTGAGGCGACGATATATGAACACGTTTGTTAAGAAAAGAGGAAAATTATTGGGAAGTATACTCGCGTCGTCTAGTGAAAATTCCTTAAAAAATTATCTAGTTGAAGATTGGGCTATATTGATATTTGCAAAATTCATAATTTTTTCAAGGCATTGTATTTTTCCAAATGGCCTCCGAGAATTCTGTTTGGATCCGCCCCTGATTGTTCAGATTCTTTTAACAACACGTTCTTTTTCGCACAAGTACACAATTGGGGGCGGAATTAATCTTGGATTCACATTGAGAGGGGAGAACGGGTCACATATGAAAAGGTTGATGTCAATAAAAGTTGTGGTCAAACAGCAAGCATTGACATAGCCTATCAAGGATCTTTTGCATCCTCGTAGACTATAGCACTGATCACGCTACTTTTTTTAAGTTTTGGGGAATTTGCTTACATACTGTTCAGTGCATAAAAAATAACAAAACATGCAACTTCAAATTTTACATTTTTATAAAATTACAATGCATAAATGGAAAGTATGTGCGAATTTATTCATTAGTATTAGTAGTGCACTATTAGTATTACTATAACTGATGTTAACTTATTGCATTTAAGCTTACTTTTGGAGCTTTCACATATGCGCAAATCTCATTTGTGTGCGAAAATTTCGTTGTCCCTTTTGGGCGCGTACAAGTGAGAGGTCACTGTGCAGCTATGGGCCACAGGGAAAAAATTCTCCTTCCTCTTCTTTAAAACTTAGTTTTTTTTTTAAAAATATTTTATTTGAAAGACAAGATGTATAGCTACCATTGCTAAAGTCCTCAAATTTCTAAATCAAAGATGTATACGGAACTTTAATTGAAAACATCAAAAAGTGGCCCATAGCTGGATCCTTTACTGTATTTCAGGGTTCTTCAGAGCATGAATGTTTTCAAATAACTTGTGCTCCAAAGAAGGCAAAACCAAAGCCAGAAACATTCCAGTTGGACCAGTTTACATTACATTACTATAAAGTTTTCATTGAGGAATTTACTTTTTAAAATATTACATAATTCACTTTAACTGGAAAAAATAAATAAATAAATAAAACAACTAGGAAGTTGTAAACCAATTTGAATTGTGAAAAAGATTCAAGCAATATTTTCATCAATTGTAATTCATAGCCTTTACCATTAGCATGAAGTAGATTTCGGAAAATTGCGGATAATTTCCATGTAAACAAACTGGAGCGCGCCATATTTAATGATTGTTTTGATGCCAAATGTTATAGGTTCCATGAAATCATGCATAGCATCATTAATACTAGAGCAATTGAGCTATATGTCTGTATCTCAGTGACTGAAACTAAAAGAAAAATTTCGTAATTAGAAAAATTTTCTCTCCATTATTTCTGTGTCTAGTATTTACAGCTGTGTCATGTCAATAAAAGTTCAGTTAATTTTTTTTCCGTATGACTACTGACTATAACCGGCTAATGTGCAAAGTGATGGATTGTGAGGGGGCACTCCCTCTTCCATGTTATGATTTTTGATATTTAATTCTGAGAATAATCACACTTTTGTTACCAATCTAACTTTTGTAACGTTTTTATAAACATGTCCACTTTATATACATTTTTTTGTTGATAAATACATTTTAGTAATCATGTCTGCCAAAGGCGTAATTTCACGGGAACTTCATGGTAAAATGTTTAATTCTCAAACATATTTTTACATTTTACGTAATGTTACTAATAGGAAGGATTTTTTAATGCATATCTTGGACATATTTATTTTTAAGTGTACCTCCTTTAAAATGTGTCCATTTATTTTGTTGATGTTTCGATAAATAATTGATGAAATTAATGTTGGTCTAAATTACTTTTGCTTCAGTGGTGAAATATTGTGCATATCCGAGCAAAACAAAGCTTTGTTTATCATAATGCTGCATATTTATGTCAGTTCAATTCATTACTGAGTTTTTTTTTCTTCCAAAATTTTGATATCAATAGTTTTAATTAATGAGTCTTTGATTATTGAATTGATATTTTACTTCATATTATCATTTCACTCAAATTTGAAATTAAAAACAACTTTTTTATAAAAAGTTGTTGCTCTGATGAAATTTTATTAATTTTTTGTGTTTAATTTTCCTAACTACAGTTGGTTCTCTGTTTAACGACTTTCAAAGGACCTCAAAAAATCGTCCTTAAGTAGAATGCTTTTAACTCTATAGGGGACCATCTGGGACCGTGAAAAGCCGTCGTTAAATAGAGAAAATCGTTAAATAAAGCGTCTTTGAACAGAGAGCCAACTGTAGTTGTATTCATTTCCTAATTCTTAATATCCTCAATTATTAAAGTAGGTAATGTGCTTTTAGTTTTTATGTGCTTTTTCTGTCTTATAAAGGGCTTAAATATTTATCTCTTAATTTTTATGCATTTTTTCAGCACAAAAAGGGAAATTTTTATATAGTGTTGTAACAGTTTGATTAACTATGCTTTTAACAATCTAAAATTCTTTTCATGAATAAATAAATAAATATTAGTAATTTTTTTAAACTGTGCCTTTTTGTTCTGCGTTCTGCCCTTTGTAAGTTCATATCCAATACACCCTGCTCTCTTTTTTGTATTTCTCAATGTACCCTCCTTGCCCTTCACAAAGTTTAACAAAACTTCATTGTAAAAATTAGCGGTACTTTTTCATCAGCTGGGCACAAGGGAAAATCACCAAATAATTACACCCAAAGCCAAGGGCGGATCCAGGCTCCGGTTAAGGGGGGGGGGGGGTCACCAAACGTGTACCCACAAACAATGTTATCTTGGTGGGGGGGGGGGGGGGTTTACGACATGCTCGTCATTAAAAGGGGGTTTCTTCAGTCTAAATCATAGTTTTACCATATTTCGTTATGTATGAAGAATCTGAAAACGTTGGTATTGAAATCTTGTGCTTGTTTCTTACTTACCAACAAATCGTTGTTGCATTATTAGCATATATAAAACAAAAAATACAGTATGCTTCTAAGAAAACTATGTACATTCTAAATGTTATAATTTTTAAACTTTGTGGAGGCCTGATTTTTCTAATTTGAACTAGGAGCAGCAGCAGTCATTTATGTTGGTCAACGCACTAGATTATACTAAAATGAAAATGAAGAAATTATAAAACGAACAAGAACTTATAGAAAAAATACCATACTGAATAGTCCGTAGCAGATTTTAGGAGAAATCCAGGGGGTTCAGGCCCCTCCCAAAGGAATAAATTAATGCAACTATTTCATTTAATTTTTTAATTGACTTCTCTTTTACATAAATAAAAAAACTTTCAGTCATGAAAAATAACACAAAACACACAAAGCATATTCGATTAAAAGTGTTTCGTTTGCTAAGGAAGTACAATAGACTCTCTATTCTGAACACTCATTGGATCGAACGAAAGTCTTCAGTTTAAGAGGGTGTTCAGTATAGGGGGAGACGGAAGTAATGCATACGTGATTCCCGGGACCATCAAAATGTGTTCAGAATATCTGGGTGTTCAGGTAAAAGAGTCAATTGTACTTCAGGAGTCATAGGCCAGAGCGGCAGAATACATTTAATTCATCGAAGAACCTAATACCACGTTTCGTCTGTTAATTCCTCTTTGAGGGAATCAACTATTAACATTTTAAAATAATGTGTAGCCTAGAAGAGTCATTTCTATCCAAGAAGCTATTTTGGAAACAATAGATTTATTTTTTAGCTTATAAAAAATGTAGAATGAAAAAAATCGCATGGTAGTTTCTTGGCTAAGCCATATAATATTAATAAAAACGGCATTTAGTATCAAAATGGTATGTCATCTGTATCAGGGCATTAAGAACAAATCGACAACTACTTTAAAAGAAATAATTTCTACATAAAATAAAATATAATACAATACTACTAATGTAGATATACTATAAACTAAATACAATAAAACTCAAACGTTATAAGGTATGATTTTTTTAGTTACATAATATTTTATAGTTAACACATAAATTAATTTATAAAAACTCAAGTGAAGTATGGGTATAATTAAAAAGCTTATCCTCGTGTTATAATCATTATGAAGTTTCTAATTGAAACTGCTTATTTTATAGCATCTCGGTGAAATTATACAGGGTTTTTAGTAAGGGAATGTGGGGCAAAGTGAAATAGTTAACATGACTGAGCTTTTTCAAAATGAACAAATTGGAAATTTGTTTTGAAAATTACAGTATATAAAGAAAAAAACATTGTATTTTATAACAAAACTTGCATTGAAACCTTATTTTTGATTTTTGGCAGTAAAATTGTTTTTTCAAATAAAAAAGTGGAAAATGTTCACTTTTTTTTCCATGGGGCAAAGAGAAAATTGAAATATTTTTCAAATGAAATATGTTTTATTCCATTGTGAAAAATATTTTTGATCAAATTACTAAGTAAATAAAACGCGGGTAATTTATTAGATGATTGAATGAGTGACTTTGACTAATTGTGAGAAATATTAAAAACACAAGTAAACTAAATATTAACTAAATAAATACTGCATCGAATATTAGAAGGTCCCAATTCATCATTCGATAATATCAAAATAATTTTTGAGTTAAAACAAAATATTACAATTTGAGTATCATTTTAAAAAAATTGCTTGTATTATCAAACGATTAGATTTTCGGAGGTAATTTTTACTTTCTTCTATATCTAATATATAGAAGAAAGTATTGGATTCGTGCAAATTTTCGAATTTCGAATTTTGACGGATTCGAACGTTTTGAGGTGTGCTGAGTCCATTTCGACCATTTTTGGAAAATGTCTATCTGTCTGTGTGTGTGTGTATGTATGTGTGTGTGTGTATGTATGTGTGTCACGTCTGTGTGTGACCAGTTTTTTGTGGCCGCTCTACAACAAAAACTACCGCATGGAATCGAACGAAATTTAGTACACATATGTGCCCCTATGTGAACTTGTGCCATTAGTTTTTGGCGCGAATTCCTCCAAGGGGGGTGGAGCAATGGGACGTTTTTCGAGTTACGCGTGCTTGCTATTCCTCAGGAAGTAACTGGCGGAATCAAACAAAATTTGGTCCATATGTTGGTGTTAACAGGAACAGGGTCTGATTCAATTTTGGTGTCAATAACTCAAACGGGGGGTTGAGCTATAGAACGTTTTTTGTCGTCAATTGTGACTGCTGTATCTCAAGAAATAATGAACGGAATGAAAGAAAAATTTATCGGCAAGTAGCCCTTAGTGGGTATAAGAACTGATTTTATTTTTGTGTCAACAGCTAAAAAGGGGGTAGCGCAATCACCCGTTCTTTTTTTCCATTTTGAGTGCCCTATCTCAAGAAGTAATGCTACGTTCTGGTTGAAATTTGGAATATATGTGAATCCATTTGTAAACAGGCTTTGGTTCAATTTTGACGCCGATCGCTCCAAGAGGTGTTGATTTTTTTTTTTTTTGCGAATAAAAATATTTTTATTAATGCTACAATAAGAAAGATAAATCGTAATAGATTGTCGTCTGCGTATTTCTCGTGATTTTAATTGTATGGAAATGATAGGAAATATTATCTCAATGATTTAAAATTTTTAACTGTTGCCATCTTATGTTTGTTAACAAATAAAATATTTGTAATTAATTCAAGCAAGGCTTTTAAAATAACTTTCATTTTTTGCTCTTTGCTTTGCTTTTACAATAATTCAGACATTGGGATGGTCGTCAAGTTTTTGCATGTGTAATTTTGTTTTTGTTGGGAATATTGCTTCCTCGTCAAGATGGGGAGGGATCAGAAAAAAAAAAGAAAATATAGAAGAAAGTTTCGTGATGGCCACAACATACTAGTTTCTTGACTGGAATAGACTACACATGACACATCTTACTACATAGTTAAAATATTACTAGTTAAGTGACGCTAAAAATGGAGTAGATATTTCACCATTTTACTTTGCCCTGCTATTTCACTTCGCCCCACATTCCCCTACTAAATTGGGTTGAAATATTAAACATATTTTAACTCCACATCAAAAGTGTTAGTGTGTAATATTTATGCATTAAAAGGTAGTTTAATTAACCGTAAGGCATCCTAAAAAACATTTGAAAATAAATTCATGAAAACTTTGTTATGAAAAATAACATTGGTGAAGGTGAGCGCTTTTCAATTTCCGGGGTTCCCTCCAAACATTATTTTAGTATTTCTGAACGGTTTTCTTCCACACATTTTCTCACAAGACAAAGTTTAACTTCCTTTTCGACTTCCTTGCGAATCTAGTGATTATGTGGTCAATGTTTACATCAATGTCTCTGTGGATATTTAAGAGAAAAACTCTCACAAGGTGTTCCTCACACATTGAGGCTCTTAACCAGGTTTTTAAACGCCGCAATGTCGCGAAGGTTCGCTCACTTGTGGCAATACTAACTGGCAATGTAGCTATGAGTCGAAGAAGGCAATTTTTCACAGGATACATGTTCTTGTCACATTTTTCGATAAGTTTTATGATACATGGAGGGAAATCTTTAACTGGATTTAGATTCTTTTCCCGTGTCCACTTCGCGACCCACAGTTGATATTCAACTTGCAGCGATGATGTATTAACTGGCAAAAGTCCTTTATAAAAATCTCCCACTTTGTGTAAAACTTCGTTATTAGTACCTGCTAGCAGAGTTTGCGGCAAAAATGCTTTAAGATTGAAAACTAACCGCATTTCGCCAAAATTGTCGAAGAGTGTCCGTTTTAATGAGAGTAAAAATCCTTTTTACAAGAAAAGTTGTATCTGTGACCGAGTTTGTGAGTCTCCACTTTAATAAAGGGAAATTTAATGTTTTAATCCTAGAAAATGGAGGGAAAAAAAAAACTGTCCGAAATGAGGGGTGTACGTTAAGCGAGGTTTCACTGTTTTAGGCACACTTAAAGAAATTTATTTTCCGCAAATCAACTCTGTTGCGAATATTAATTGTTTATGTGCAAATATATATGTAACCGCAATAGAGGTTTAGCAATGATCTGTTCAAACAATATATTCCTCTTTAAAAAAAAAAATAAAAAAAAAATCCAAGAAGTAATTCCAGGTTTTTAAAGAAAAACCTATTTGCCAGAATTTGTTTATAAATATCCAACAAAAAATACTTTAACCCCTGCCCCACCCCCCTCTTTACTTTTTTTTTTTTAAAGCAAAGCCTCTACATTGTCTCGTTTTTTAGAGGTACCAGGTATTTTGTGTTGAGATATGCATTGCAGTCTATATATAACTGCAATATGCTGCTTCAAACTGCTTATAGCCAGAGCTCTCAGCACGAAAATCTTTCTAATTTAAAAACAAAAACACTTCCCCCACCCCCTATTTTTGCGCTTAGATATAATTTAAATTTGTACACAAATTGGGTGATCCTCAATTTCTCCTTTGAAAAAAATCCAACTGGAAGATTAAAAAGGATCTGGTGGGTAATGTTTGGTTTGGTTAAGGGGGGTGGGGTCATGACCCTCATGATCCTCCCCCCCCCCCCTTGGACCCACGCTCTTCTCCTCCGTAAATTTTGAGCTTGGATATAATTAAATTTTTTATACAAACTGAGTGATCCTCAATTTCTCCTTCGAAAAAATCTGTAACTGGAAGAATAAAAAGGATCTAATGGGTAATGTGTGGTCTGGTTAAGGGAGTAGGCTCATGATCTCCATGACCCCCCCCTTGGATCCACACTTGCCCCTCCCCCCCTTTATTTTGCATTTGGATATAATTTAAATCTGTTCATAAAGTGGGTGATCCTCAATTTCTCTTTCGAAAAAATCTAACTGGAAGATTAAAAAGGCGCTGTTGGGTTATGTTTGGTCTAGCTAGGGGGGGAGTTCATGACCCCATGACCTCCTCCTTGACCCACACTTGCCCCCCCCCCCGGCATAATTTTGTGCTTGGATATAATTTAAATTTGTTCACAAACTGGGTGGTCCTCAATTTCTCCTTCGAAAAATTCAGTAACAGGAAGATTAAAAAGGCCCTGTTGTGTAATGTTTGGTCTGGCTAAGGGGGGGGGGGATCATGACCTCCATGACCCCCCCCCCCATTGGATCCGCGCTTGCCCAAAGCCAAGCGATGATTCACCAAATTGATGTAGAAATCCGCCAATTTTCTTACAAGCCTTGTAAGGCACTTCACTTGGAGAATCATTGCTTGGTGTTGGGCGTAATCATTTGGCAATTTTTCCCTTGCGCCTGGCTAACTAAAAAGTACCTAATTAACCAAACCTGGCTTTGAAATGTGACCGTCATCTCCCTTATCAACTAGAATTTGATTTGAATTAAAATCTTAATTTTTCTCAATTTTAGCATTTTTTTAAAACCAAACACTTGAAAGCTTTTTATTTTAAAAAATTACTATTGCAAAACACTTGTATTTTGTATGTACATAGAATAGACAAAAGTATAAGAAGCACTTTTTTTGCTACAAAATTTCTTTTAGAAAATGTGCCCTTCAATTTGAATATAGTGTCTTTTTACCGGAAGCACCTTGCTCTACTTTTGTTCTGGGTGAAACATTTCAAACTTAATAAATTTGACTGCTGTAAAAAGAGCGCATTAGCCTCACTACCAGCTATGTTTTGCATTTTGTCTGTAATGTGCTTTGGTAAAATTTTCTGCTTGTGGTAGTCTTCCCAGACTTTTAATGAGAAATTCCACTAGGAATCCCTCTCGCTTGTCCTGTATATTATATCCTGCTAACTATAATCATTATCTTTCAACATACTTTTTTTCTATTTTTAATGTTTTGAAAAAAAATTATATGTATTAACAATTATAAATTAACATGTATCATATTTTATATTCCAGAAAGCATTCGTCACATTTTAGGCAGAAATGTAAAAATATCATTAAAATGTGCCGTGCGTATGGAAACTAAGCCGGAAAAAACAGAGAATCGAGTTCTGGTATGTAATTTTCCCCTCCAACTAATTTACATCTTTTTACCATAATACATGCAATACTTAATCGCTGCAAAATGTTGGTAGTTGGGTTTAGATATTTCAGCATATAGTGTAGTGGGGTCAGATGGAGGAATTATTGGTCAAAACACCATAACATCTTTTTTCTAAAGTATAAAAGCTGGACTTGATTTGCAAACCAAAAGGTTATGATACTTCAGCGGTAGAAGATGATATATCACCCAATGTTGCACTTAGAGCTTTAAAATTTCTTTTAGGGAGAAAGTTTAGAGCAGAAAAATAGAAGTTAAAAGTTGATACTGATGTTATTAACTTAGAAATAAATAAGAAAAGCACCTAAAATATCAGAAACTGTACTGACTAAGAATTGTCCATGTGACCAAGAATTATACCATAGTAAACTGGGGTATAAATCAGTATACTTTTAACACCCTTGTGGCAGAATTTTATTTTATTTTCTGCGACAAATTTTCTAACCTAATTTTTTTCTGTAAGAATGCTCCGTGAAGTGAAAGATGAACTAATGGACAAACTTAAGTGCAATTCATATCAAAAGTGAAAAGTTTATTTATTTATTAACAAGTTTTGCACAACTTCTTGTTTAAGTAAATTCATTTATACAAAAACAAAAAGCATTTAAGCTCAGTATCAGGGCTTCCAACAGCTTTTCAGTTTTCACTAAAGAAAAAAAGGGACCTTGAGCTAATTCTATATGGTTAAAAATATTAACAGCAATTGGTAAGTGGAGAAAAAAAAATCAAATCTAACCAAAAGCAATGTAAATTATTTTGCTAATTTATATAATGCTAATGTAAATTATTATGTTATAGTTGGGGATGCCAGTAGGGGATGCTTAAACAGAGATGCCACTCTAATATTAAAGTTTTCAGTCTTAATCTCTTAGCACTTATCAGTAGTTCTTAATACCAGAAAAATACAGATGCAACATCTATTCAATATTCCAAGAAATTAGATCCGAAGAAAAAAGTAATTTTTAAGTAAATTATGCATTACAGTTTGGGGGGAAAAAATACTCCCCCCCCTAAAAAAAACTAAAACATGCATGTGATTTGAAAAAATAAATAAGAATCACCCCTCCTCCTCCCATAAAAAAACTAAATTAAAATATGTATTGCACTATTATAACAAAGTATCCTCCTCTCCCCAAAAGGAAAATAAATTTAACTAAAATACAGATTTTAGTTAGAACAAACCGAAAATTCAACCATCTCCCAGCAAAAAAGGATTTTATTAAAATACTTTATGCATGAAAAGCAAAAAAGAAATCCCATCCTGCCCCCTTTCTCATGTGAAAAAAGGAATTTAAATCAAGTACTAGAGCAAACAAAAGTTCCCTTTCCATATGAAGAAAAAAGAATTTAATTAGAATATGCATTTAGAAAAAAATCTGTAGCTCTTCCAAAGAGAAAAGATTTTCATTCATATAAGCAACCCTTTCTGAATAACGATTGGTCAGCCTGAAATACCACACAATTTATCAAGTATTCTATCTGTTGCTGCAACCTAAGACACCGCAAATAAGCGATTTTTTAAAGGCTTAAACTAATTTTTCAACAGCAGTGAAAAAAAGTTTGAAAATGAAAATAAATCAGTGCAAGTCTTTCAAACAAACAAACACAAACATGTGTAGAAGCCAATGTGAAACCACTTTTCTTTGATCAGCATTAGATCAACACAAGGTTGCTTCAAAATCGCTCCATGTGGGGAGAAGTTCTGGTTAGAATGTTGCAATTATTTTATTTTTCGAAGAAAATCAGGCCTTTTCCTTAATTTGTAGTCGAGTTATATTTTTTCCTGCGAAACAGCTATCCTTAGGTGTTGTTCTGCAGAGTGGTTTTACAGTCGAGTCCCGACTTACGCAAGGGATGCGTTCCAAGACCCCTTGCGTAAGTGGAAATTTTGCGTTGTAGAAAAAGGTATGTACACCATTTTTTAATATACCAAATTCTGTTAGGCACTTATAAATATCCCTTAAACTGCTTTGAAGTATTCCTCAACAATACATTAGCACCGTTTACCGTATTTAAATAATAAAAAAAAGCTGTTTTATTCAGTATAAAATACTTTAAGATGCACAAAAGAATCGATGAGAGGGAAAGACATGAAATAAAACAAAACGGCATGCACAGTATGTAGTAATAAAATGCTGCATGATAATAGTACTGTACAGTAGATACAGTAATAATATTTATGAGTTAAAAATAGAGATGATGATTTACACTCCATGGTCAGATGGTTATTCTTGTCTAGTACATTTTTAAATACGGTCGATTCACTTTTTCTTTTATAATGTTTCCATATATGGCAGCATCCCCTCTTCCTGATCTCTTTAATCCATGATACAAGAGTAGCTTCCATTTTCATAATAGTATTTATTTTGCTTAGACATTACTCTGCAACAGGGTTGGGTTTTGGACTGTCCAAAACCGGTTTAGGACAGGACAGGTGGTTTTTACCGTCCAAAAGTGTCTAAAACTGTCCAAAAGTGTCCGAAACTGTCTTAAACTGTCCAAAACTATGCTAAAGCTAAAGGGGTGTAACCTAATCAATTTGTATTTACTACAGTATTTGTAATGCATAAATATAAATATTAATGAGGTTTAATTAATGAGTATTTGATAATACTTTTCTCCAAAATGTTCATTTAAAAAATATTTTACTTAAAATAAAATGCCAATAACTCGATCACATAAAAACTTCCTTTTGTAACAGTTGGTAGAGCCATGAAAGAAAATTCACATTGCTAACAAGACAACTAATTTCAGTTACATTTATAACTCAAAGGAATGTTATTAAATGTACAATATTTTTTTAAATGCTTCATTTTTTTTAATGGTTTTTGCAAATAAATTTTGTGTGATGTTTTAATGAAAATTATTTTTTAAATCATAGATTAAAGAACAAGAAAGTAATGATTAAACACAACTTATATTTTAAAAGTTGTGTTCTTTTTTTAGTTCATATTTTTAATATAACACATTCTGTATTTACAAAAAATTGTCATTTATTGCATTTAAGTCAATTATTGCACTATACTTTGAACACTTTCTTTCAGCACATGCATAAATGTCCAAAAATTTGGTTTATGGAAACAAAAAAAGAGAAACTCAGGCATACAAATTGAAACATTTAATGACGAATTTAATTTCTATGTAACTAGATTAAAATCTGCTGTATATATAAGCTATATACATATTTATGCTTAAATGTTCATATTAAATAAATATATTAAGTAGTCCAAAAAAAAAAACATAATTTTGACACATTTTGTTCTGTTTTTGATATTTTCTCACAAAATATGGTTTTTAAAAAAAATAGTTTTGCGCACTTTTGGAAACAAGGGTTTTGAACCGGATGGTAAAAACCTCACCAACCCCACTTTCATTTGCACACATGCACAAGCATAAGTAAATTTGGTTACCATTATCAAAAAATAATAATACTAATAATAACAATAAATAAATAATTAAACTCATGCATACAAATTTAAATTAAGAATTCAACTTCTATAACTAGATTAAAATCAGCGGCATAAATCACTAGTATGTTCACATTGAATAAATGTTCAATATAAAACTTTACTTTGATGCATTTTATTCTGTTTTTTATTTTTTCTCAAAAATACAATTTCTCTAAAAATATAGTTTTGGACACTTTCGGACAGTTTTGGACACAAGGGTTTTGGACAGGACGGTAAAAACCAGGGTTTTTACCGTGGTTTTTACCATAGTGTCCAAAACCTTGCCAACCCTGCTCTGCAAGGTTCAATATTGAACCCAAGTACTGAACTTTTACGGATGTCTTTTAGTTTTGACTTTCAGTTGTATGTATGGAGGTTTCACTTATACTTATTGTCTTGCTACTGTCGACATTTTGTAATTCTTCAAGCATATCAAGAATCTTAACCTTTTTTCGTCAGATACTTTCTTCTTCTTCCCATCTTCAAACTTTGGATGAAACAGCACACTAAGCAGGGTTGGTAAAAAAAAACATTTTTTTTTTCAAAAAAAACTTTTTTTTTTGGTTTAAACCAGGTTGTTTTGGTTTACACCGGGCTTTTTTGGTTTAAACCGGGCTTTTTTGGTTTAAATACTATTTGCAAGAAAAACAATTAATTTTCGGAGGGTAATTAAGGTTCCATGTAATTAACAGTTATTCAATGGTCACATTATGCCTAATATCTTGATTAGTTAAAGAGATAAGAACAAAATCTTGTAACTAAATTAAATAATTAAAAAGCTTTCTGCGGGGAAATATTGATTGAAATGTTTGACTTGATTAACATATTAGTATGCATGTATATATAGACCCTTTATGATACGAAATACTTCAAGAAGTGGTTGTGATGCGGGTTAAGATAAAATATAATGAAGATCCAAGGAAAAAACTTTATAAAACCAACATAATATGAATAATTATCGAATAAAGGTAAAAGTTATATTTTTAAGCATAATCTTTTCAAAAGAACAATATTCATATTTTTTCTTTCTGATCTTACATAATGCTGATTTTTATATACACAATGTCGCAAATATTGAAGTAAAGCAAAATGTACAGCAGTACGTGATTGAACAGTCAAAAAATCAATTGCTGTTGTACTGACAAAGTTTTTTAAAAAAGTGCTGCTCTATATTTGACTCCGTTCTTATTTTGGAAAGACTTGGAAAAGATATCGACTATCGCTAAAACAGAGAACCAAATCAAAAATACAAAAATTGGTGTAACATGGCTTAAATTACAGCTCATTTACTGGCATACATGTTGCATCCAGCATTGAAGTTTAAAAAATATTAAATGCAAACTCTTTAGAACAAATAAATGTGTAGCAAATTCTATTTCAAGAAATTTTTTTTGCCAAAAACGTTATATACGTGAAGTATAAACTTTTTTTTTTTAATTTGATTCAAAAAATATTATTTGTGTTCACCTGCATAACAAATCTTAATTTTTAGGTGCAAACAATTGAGTTAGACAGTTGATTACCTTACAAGTCAAAGTTAAAATTCCAGGAAAGTGCAAATGAATGGGCAAAAATGTCACACCCCTGCAACAAGAGTGAGCAATATAATGGATTGCATCTACAATAAAAGATGCAATCCTTAGTAAATCTTAACTAATCATGCAAATTAAGCATAATGATGGAAGTTGACTGAAATCTGCTTTATGGCACATATATGAAATAAAAAATATATTAATATTTTTTTTCAATTAAAGCTTGTAATGGGCAGTTCTCAAAAGGTGGGAACAAACACAGACCTCAACTTTGAAGCTTCAACACCAAATAACTTTCCTTTTAATTAACTCAAAAATTTTTGAGTTAAATTATAATACTGTATAGAGACAAGAATTGCCATACATTTTTGAAAAAATGCTCTTCAAATGCCCTTAAAAAAAATTTTTCCTTGCTAAAAGGCACAATTTTGGACATACCAAAACGTTAACTGAGCAAATGTACCATTAAAAAAAATTTTTTTTAAATTATTTCCATACGTTTCAAAAAAAAAAATTAAAGGTATGAATCTTACACTGAATAATTTTTTCTTAATATTTTACACAAATAACAAAAGTACAGACATATTATTTACTTTGTAAACGATTTTAGAAAAAAGTAAGTTTGAAATTTGATGCATGTCCAAAAGTTACGAACTTTACAATGCTATTTTTTGAGAACTAAGTATATGATGTTTTCGTTTTAAAGGTATTTATCGATCCTCAAAATCAATTTTTAATTGTTTAAAAGTGTTTTCATAAGCTTTTATGCAGTATCTTCGAAGAAAAGTAATTTTTCTTAAACATACATGCGAGATGTCCAAATGGTGTTACGATCTTGACGCCGATAATTCTGTCCGTTTATTCACAATTTTTAGATGATCCACTGTCTTCTAACCTCAATAAAAAAGGTTATTATAATGTTATCTTCTTTAATCCATCGGTATTTTGCATAATTAATCGTTACACATTGAACAATACATAAATTACAGTGGAAACATGGCTGGTAATGATCGCAACAAAAGCCATTTTGCGCTAAAATCGCCAAGCAAACCTCCGTTGGCGACAACACAGTATATGATAAGCTAAAGGTTACCAGAGGGAATTCCAGTTTGACAAATGTAGTTTATCGTCAGCTGCACCAGTTTTGGCGATGTTATCACCTGCGCTAGCATTTTTTCCCCCCCGTCTGACAAACGTCAGAATGTCCTATTTTTGGAATATATAGCGATTTCAATGAAGTTTTACTACCCACTTACGAAGATGTAATGAAATACTACTGTTTTATTAGACACAGCCTAAAAAGTGCGGCTGGAAAAGATCTTTCTGTAAGTGAAATATATACAGGGCCTGACTAACTAAAAGTGAGACCCAAGGCCCACAATAATTTGGAGGACCCCTGAAGGCTATATTTTAAAAATGTGTGTATTTTTTGTTGCTATGCATAATTCTTTAAATAATTTGGGGCCCTTAACGAAGAGGGGGCCCCAGGCCCAGGCCTAGTAGGCCTGTGCGGTAATCAGGCCCTGAATATATATGACCTTTTAGTTTCCAGAATAGATTACATTTGGTCAAGAGCTTCTTTGGGACAACAGGAATAGAAGCCTAATGGATTCTTAGATGGTAAAACAAAAGAATCAAACGAATTTAAAGACAAAATAAGTCAACAGGTGGAAACCTGTTCTAATCTTCCTGTGGTTACTTCCTTACCCATTGAAAATAATTTTCTTTTTGAGAACATACAGGACATAAGTACCGATCACATGTATTGGATATGTGTTTCACTATATCAAGTGGGACTTGCTCACTAGATTTATCTTCAAGGAACCTGGGAAAACTTTCCCACTCCAGATGACTTACATTTGCAAACCGTATATTTCGATTATACGTAGCAACTAAAAATCCGACTGAAAATCTCAAGATTCTGACTCAGTACGTTGTTAAAGTGTAGTAAAGTATAGTTTCCTTTATATGGGCGTGGCATTTCGCTAAAATTGTTTAAAACAAATAATTATACTTAAATATATTAATAGTGATCATTATTCATTCATACATTTTCAAGAAAGGATCCATTTCTTGTACGGATCAAGTGGGCAATGCGTATGCTCTTTTGTGGTTTAACATCAAGTTAAAACCTTCTCGTACATTCTCGGCTCTAAACATTTATTTGAACGTATCTTACATTCACGATATCTCTATCATGATTTTAAGAACATTATAGACCAGGTTACATAAAGAAATGGGTATTTTGATGCAACAGAAAATCTCTGGCTATGTTATGCAAAGAGCGTAGAAATGTAAGAGAACTTGGATTACGACGTGTGTTGAATGCAAGAACATAAAGTAGAGGCGGGGTTAAGAAGTTGAAAGTTCAACAAATAATTTTTGCTGCCAAAGATATTACATCGATTTGATCTCACGGGGTGAAAATGAAATAACCGAGCCCCCCTTGGTAAAACATTTGTCTAGTGAATCCCTCAAAGTGAAGCTTGTAACCAGTAGGCGGCTTTTAAAAGGTATGGTTCAGTCGTAGGAGACGAAAAATTGACTCAAGAGTTATTTGGAAGAAAAAGTTATTTGGTACAGAAAAAAAAAGCACTTTAATGTGTCAAAGAAGTAGACACAAACATCATACAGGTTTACATTCATTTACAATCATTAAGAATGCTTTGAATGGTAAAAATGGAATTGTTAATGTCTTTTATTGTATACTAGTGATACCCGCACGGCTTTGCCCGTTGTAGAAAAATTAAAAGGTCATTTGGTTTGCTTGTATATTTACAAATAATGTAAGAAGAATTTCTCGCCAATTGGCTTGCCCATGGTACGGTTCCACGTTATAACAACTTGGTAATTTACTTGCCCATCTTATAATTTTGCTCGGGTAAATGTGATTAAAACTGGAATAGAAAAAACAAA
This sequence comes from Uloborus diversus, assembly GCF_026930045.1. Lineage (NCBI taxonomy): Eukaryota > Metazoa > Arthropoda > Arachnida > Araneae > Uloboridae > Uloborus > Uloborus diversus. The sequence continues at coordinate 75,525,993 of NC_072736.1, read as the reverse complement.
ATCGAATTTTCAAAAAATCGTTTCGAGGTGCACACCTCCCATGCTACAAACTAACTTTGTGCAAAATTTTATGAAAATCGGCCGAGCGGTCTAGGCGCTATGTGCGTCACAGAGATCTAGATCTCCTGACAGATTTTCAGCTTTATTATTAGTAAAGATTATGATTTTTTAAAACTGTACTTTTTAATTAGTATTTTTTCCTAATGTAATGCTTAAAAAATATATTCACTGCCATATTTTGTGCCGTTATATACAGCAGGAAAGCATAAAAAGGAATTTCATTGTTAAATGGAAATTTCGGTAATTATCAAACTTTAAGCTCGTTGCGGCACCTAAAGATGTTGTAGTAAAGCAATGAAACTTCTTCTGCTTCTTTTTAAACTTAAATGACAACTTTCCCCCCTACGGCAAAGCAAAAAAATTGAAAAAAAAATTTAAGGTCATTTTCGTTCCACCCTAATGTATAGCCATTCAAGTACTTCATTAATATCCTCTTTATTATTAAATTGCAAAATTCAAAAAGTAGTAAATAAAATTTTTATTGGAAATGTTAAAAATCAAATTAACAATTGTCAAAAATGGTGAAACTTACATTATGATGATGTCTGAAATCCGTTACCTACAGGACAACAATGTCCAAAATCTGTTACCTACAGACTGCTGATTTAATTTGCTAATTAACAATTTTTACAAATACCTGCTGTCTTTTTATGTTCATATATTGTGTTCTAGGTATGCATACTATAGAATAAAAGCAAAATTGATGTCAAATTTGAAAATTTTTGAAATTGCTCAAAGTTAACTTTTTTGTTCCCACCTTTTGAGAACTGCCCTAATACATTTTGAAGAAGCAACTTCGCAATTTTAGTATTTATCTCTGCAACTTAGCTAGGAACTTAGCATAAATGGAATTTTACATTTTTCAATATGTGTGGGAAAATCAATGTAAACCTGTAAAATGGATTTTTTTTTTGGCTTTTTTTTTAAACCATTAAAAAAAAAAACAATTGGTTTAAACCATGATTTAAACCATGGTTTAAACCAACGTGGTTTAAACCAAACAACCCTGACACTAAGGTGCCATTATATTTCATTAATATAATGGATGTTTAATATTTGGAATGGGGAAAAAAATTGAAGAAGCTGAGTGGTTATTTGATTCACTAACAACGCGATGTGCAGACTTGTATGGTGTGAGAATTTTTGCTGTCAGTGATGCTAAAGGGATGTAATAACATTTATGAAATCAATATTTAGTGGCCAATAATGAAGCCGATACTTCCTTTGAAAAAAGAATCATATTGTAGACATGGAATTCGCGTTAGCTCTAAAATTCGTTACTTGTGAAAAATTTGCGTTGTAGCCATTTCGCGTAAGTCGTTTCGCGTTGTAGCGGGAGTCGACTGTATTGCTGACTTTCCCCCCGTAGTGCAAAATCTTTCTGCACAAACTCTCATTCTGCTACAATGTCGCCGAGTCGGCAGCTTTCTGCCACAGGGTTTATCACTAACTTTTTTTAAAAGGAAGAAAAACATATATGAAGGTGTGAAAAGCTTAGACCATTTGCTATTTAAAAACAGCACAAACAAAATTATTCCTTCAAAAGTGTTTCACCAACATTAATCGTGGAAAAAAATTTCGATTTTCTGAGACGATCTTTTTGGAAGATGTTTTTATATAAGTGTGAAAAATCCTTTTTATCTCTTATTTACTTCACTGATGCATTGTTTGTGACCTTGATATAGGAAAATTAAATGTATAAGGATGATTTAGCATCATTTAATAAAAAAGTTTTTTAATAGTAAAAAGTTATCCTTTAAAAAGAGTGACCTGTAATTCTCCCGTGTGACCTTTATATGTGCATTAGGGTGTCCCAAAATTTTTTTTTTCCGTTTTTCTTAATGCAAGACCTCTCAAAATTTGCGAAATGGATCGTAAATTACAAAAATAATTTAAAAAATTGAATAAAACTATATCTTCAGGGCTCTACCGATCGTCAAAGTTTTGAAAAATTGTCATTTTTATGGCAACTGAAAAAGAAGTACTGTGAATAAAGTTATAAATTTACTGTGAAATAAAAGCTCGACAGCTGAAATAAAAAGATCGTGATTCGTAATATCAACACGAACAGAAAAAAAAATAAACATATGGTGATTACTACTGTAAATGCCTATATGGGAATAACCCCCATTTTCGCAGTAGAATCGTCCACGAAGCTTGGCGCCACGTCTCGATTTGCATGCAACAATATGTTGCTGACGACTTCGACTTTGTTTGGTTTCAACTTGCTAATTCCTTTTACTTGTTTCGAGGGCTTTCTTGGCTTGACTCACGGGTGTTTTCTTCGTAGCCAAAGTAATTTTAATGCTATAAAAGTACAGTTGCAATTGTTAGTGTTATATGCCGATTCTGTTAGTTTTAAGTAATGAGTTCGAGACGTAGTGAGACTACTTGTGCTATACTGGGACCCTACAAGGAACTTGATGATCGGCAGCTACCTACTGTAAAAGACGTCATAAAATTTATTTTATTTGTCAGGAGCGAACAGAAATGTATGCATAATGGAAAGGACCCTTCCAGTTCAGATATATATACAATTGTTTCTGAAAAAATCAACAGTGTTTGGACAAAAGCTTCAATTCCAATCGTAACTAAGGAACGAGTAATTCAATTATTAAAATTCTATTTCGAAAAGTACGTCAATTTGAAACGATACCCCAGAAGCAAACGAAGTGATAGTTTTGAAAATAAACTGAAGTGCTTTTTAGAGTCATCTGAGAAGCTCTTCGACGTTGCGGCTTGTAAGTGCCCTGTATTTGAGTCTTGTTCGTGTTTAAAACCTAAAAAAGTTCCCATCAATGAGAGAAGTTTCTTGTTGGATCAAAGAAATGACAGGAAAATGGTGATAAGAGGTGTCGATAAGAAAGAAACAGCTAGATTAATGAAACAACAGCAGAGAAAACTTGAAAGGGCAGCAAAAAAGTCTTCTACTGAAAATAACGATTCTGTCTCAGCAAATTTTGATGACGATTCAATGCGTGAATTTTCTCCAGAAACGTATCCCATAACAGAGACGAATACGGCCTCTACAGGGACACCATCAATTTCAACGACAAATAGGAATACACTGATCTTGCCAACAGTTGCTAAGGTCTGTGATAGATACGGTTTTTCGACGCGATCTGCTGCTGCTGTTGCTTCTGCAGTTTTAGCTGATGTCGGCTTGGTTTCAAAAGAAGATTTAACTCTAGTTGTTGATAAAAACAAAATCCACAGAGCTGTAGCTAAAGCTCGGAAAGAAGCTTCCAAAGATATTGGAAGTATTGTTATAAAAAGCATTTACTTTGATGGACGTAAAGACAAGACTCTGATAAATGAGAAAATAGGAGCTCGTTACCATCGCAAAGAAATTTTAGAAGAGCACATCTCAATTTTAGCAGAACCCGGATCAATTTATTTGGGACACACAACGCCAAGTCGTGGCACTGCAAAGGCAATTGTAACTTCGATTACAGCTCTATTAGAAGGTCAATGCTTGAATTTAGAAGACGTGATTTGCGTTGGATGTGACGGAACTGCAATAAACACCGGTTGGAAGGGTGGCGTGATTCAATATTTAGAGGAGTATTTGGAAAGACCATTGCAATGGTGTGTGTGTATGCTTCATGCCAACGAATTACCCCTTCGTCATTTATTCTTGACCTTAGATGGTTGCACTTTGGGTCCTAAAGAATATTCCGGACCTATTGGAAAACAGTTAGCTGATTGTGAAAATAAAATGACATTGCCTTTTTGCGCGGTGGATGGTAATTTGCCTAATTTGCCGAAAAATGTGGTTGATGAACTAAGCACGGATCAAAAATATCTTTATGAGATTTGTCAAGCTGTATCAACTGGTTTCTGTAGTCCTGAGCTGGCAAATCGCCAACCTGGAAAAATGGCGCACTCGAGATGGCTTACTTCTGCTAATCGTATACTCAGACTTTATGTAGGTACTCTTAATCCAACAGAAAATTTGCGATTACTTGTTAACTACGTGGTTAAAGTGTACGCTCCAGTTTGGTTCTTAATCAAGCAAAAGTCATCTTTTAAGGAAGCAGCCAAACATCTTTTTCAAATGATTGTGTACTCTCGATTTTTACCCGAAAACTTGAAATCTGTTGTGTATTCTGTTATCGAAAGAAATGCTTTTTTTGCGCACCCAGAAAACCTGCTGGTCAGTATGTTGTTTGATGATAGGGAGCACATTCGGGAGTTAGCATTACGAAGAATAAAAAAAGCTAGAGAGGCTGAAAGTAGCACTGAATGCAGAATATTTAAAACACCAAAAATTAACTTCTCTGCTAAAGATTATACGGAAATAATTGTCTGGCAAGAGTGTCAGGTTACAGCACCATCGGTTCTTCGACATATTTCTAACGAGAACCTTCAAATTATGGCAAAAGATAATAGCTTGGAAATCGTTGACTTTCCTTGCCACTCACAATCTGTGGAAAGATGTGTTAAACTAATAACACAGGCTTCACAAAGTGTTACTTACGCTACTTCTAGAGATGGCTTCGTTAGAACCAAGTTGCAATCTCGTGCAGAAATGCCAAATTTTGGACACAAAAATAAGTTTAAATTCTAAACTTTTGTCATTATTTATAAACTGTAGTTTGTTTATTTTTTTTTTCTTGTGCTTTGTTTCATTAGTTTCTTAAATAAAATGCTTTCTAAACTTTATTTTTGTATTTTTTAAATCATATCGTTTAGGTCTGTCAAAAATGTAAAATATGCAAAACTTCAAAGAGCGGTAGAGCCCTCAAGATGACACGCAATTCCATTTTTTTTTTACCTTTTTCGTGATCTGTGAAAAATTTCGCAAATTTTGACACCTCTTGTGATAGTGTAGCTCAAAAATTTTTTTTTTCTCATATATGGACTGGACACCCTAATGTGCATATTAAGTAGAAATAGTTTATGAGATATTTTCACAACTATTAAATTAAAGTGAAAGTCTTTTCTTAAGTGTTTTGTAAATTATTTTCTTTCTTTAATTTTAAGAAAACATCTGTGCAGTATAGATCACATTGAATAATGTTTCAAATGTACTTATGTTTTGTGTTAAAAATATACATTTCTTATTTTGAAATATTTTTACAATTCATGTGTAAGTTTATTAAAATGGAAGAGATTAATCAAAAGATACAATTCTTTTTAGGCATTTTCAGCTTGTAGATTATTTATTCTTACTGCCAAAGTTCCAACAAAAGTAAGTTTTTTTTTTTTTTTTTTTTAATTTATTTAAATTGAAAATGCACTTTCAATGCTCTTTTAAATTAAATTACATCGTTTGAAAGCTATCAATCTACAGGATAAAAATATATTTAATTAGTTACGTTCAGTATTTATGTGCATTGAAGGCTATTTTATTCTTCCGGCCAGTGTTCTAGGGGGTGAATACGTTGTCCCCTGAAATATTCTTTCATTGTAAAGTTATTGCAAATATAATGTAAATTGGTTCCAAACCACATTTTCTTGTGGTGAGACCCACCAACCCTAAGATGAGTTCCTCTAAACATTTTCATCCCACTAAAGCACTGCTTATAGTGGCAGGTTTTGAACATTGCTGATAGTATATGCCCCACACAGCGAGTGCCCAAAAAATTAGAAGCAGCCTTTATTTGTAAGTAAAGAAGTCCAATACTAACATAGAGTGATATCACATTATAGAGTTACTAACAAGCCCGCAGCTATGGAAGACATATTTATTGTAAGAATGTCAATGTCAAAAGGCTGACTAATATTCTAAATTTAGATGACTTTGGGTGTGGGATGTTGGTTGTTGAGGTGTGGGATGTTGTATCTGAATAGCAATAACTCTTTTGATTCAATAATATTGCATACTAGTGGTACCTGCACGGCTTTGCCTATAATAGAAAAATTAAAAGGTCTTTTGGTTTGCCTGTATATTTACAAATAATGTATGGTGAATTTTCTCGCCAATTGGCTTGTACCCGTGTTACGGCTCAACGTTATGATAATTTCGTATCTCGCCAATTGGCTTGTGCCCATGTTACGGTTCCACATTATGATAATTTCATAATTTACTCGTCCATCTTAAGATATTTTTGTTCTTAAAATTGAAATAGAAAAAGAACCACATCAAATTTTTGAAAAATTGCTTCGAGGTACACATCTCCATGCTATAAAATAACTTTGTGCCAAATTTCATAAAAATCAGCCGAACGGTCTAGGCACTATGCGCGTCACAGACATCCTCCGGACAGAGAGACTTTCAGCTTTATTATTAGTAAAGATGTTTAGAGAGTTAGTGAAAAAGAAAAAAAAAGAAAAAGACCTGGCAATGACAGAGGAAATGTGATTAGCATCAGCATCCCTTTTTTTTGTATTTTGCAGTAAGTTACTGCCTTAAGCCAGGGCTAAGGCAAAAATACATAAAATACAACTGCCAGCTCAGTTATTCCATCCAAGGACTGCAGTTTTGTACTTTTTAGCACTCATCAGCTTGTAATAGGAAGTAACCGTTGCCTAAAACAACAGGTGTATCAGAAAAAAAAATCATAACTAACAAAATGGATTTTGCAAAGTATAAGCTTTAGTTGCAGAAAACCTTTGAGTGCCTTTGGTAGCACAGAAAGATGACAAAAGACCACTTTTTATTACAGAATAACAAAATTTAGCACTTGAAGAGTGGATAAGAATAACCTAGTCTGATGTTTTTTTCCTCTGCTCTAATGTATTCATCAGGCAACTGTAAGTGTCCTTGTATGACATAAATAGCTGATATTCTAATACTTAATCCGTGTTACTACAACAATTCAAGCTGTTGGTGGTTGAAATTTAATGTGAGAATATTTACAAGGTCTTCTGAAGGTTCCTTTATTTCTGTGGATCCAAATTGGTACAGCTCAGCTTCTTTTAATGTTGTTACCATTATCTGCACTTAGTTATGGCTAACAATATTCTGCATGAGAAGATCACATTCAGGAAGACCAACACACCTGCCACTGTGATGGATTACTCAAATTTGGTCTGAGGAATATAAATCAAAATAGCCTATCCAGACAGGAGGTGGACTTTGTTAATTTCATTCAATTAATAGTTTTAGCAAGAGTTTCTGATGTAGAAAAATAGTAAGACACCTTTAAGTAACCTCTGAGGGGGCTAACAAGTAACCCTTACCTTGTACCCCTAGTAATCCAGAACACTTGAAATTTCTTTTTTTTTTTTAAATCAGCAATAAGTATTTTTAACAAGGTAAAATTCTAATAAGAAAATTAGGATATTAGAGGGTGCAATGTAGAGTCATTCCATTTCAAATCAGGCAGGCAAGATGAAAAGTGTCATATGACCATCACCGATTGTTTTGAAAAAATTACAATGGTTAAAACTAAGAGACATATCCCTACTACCTAAAACAAACGGACTTAGTATGTCCCTTAGTTAAAACTAAGGGACATATGAAATATCCTAAAAGGATTTTGCGAGTAAACATTTTTTTCTTCAGTTACAGCCTTCTAAAATTCTGCACAAAATTGGCCATTTTGCAAAAAAAAAAAAAAAACAGCAAAACACTCGATTTGAAATGAATACTATTTCAAACTTATTTAACTTATTTGAATAATTCTTTTTTCTAAAAACAAATAAGGACCCATATATCATCTAGACATCGTTTTTGAAAATTTAGTTAGGTTTTTGATCAAGAAAAAAAAATTATTTTTGAAGCGAAAAAACTGCACCGATTTTATGATTTTTTTCTTCATGAAAAAAATTTTTTTTTACTAAAAGGAAATGGCAGTCTGAAGTCCTTACATGATAGTTTCGTAGCATATTTTATTATAATCCTGTGATCCATACAGCCTTGGAAATAAAATTTGAAATTTTGAAAATTTTCAAAAATCGTTGATTTTTGAAGTGAGATTACTCAAAAAACCCATTTTGTAAAAACGCAACAATTGGCTCATTTGAACCCCTTTTAATGTTTAACTAGTTGCGTGCCCGGCGTTGCACGGGCTACTTAAAAAATGTATGAGATGTCCAATTGATGTTTTTGTACTACTCTGACATCCGAATCAAAAGCGCTGAGGAAGAAATAAATACGCGTATTGCAAGGCTTGCAAAACAACAGTAGAGCATATTTCTGGCAAAAATCTCTTTAACATTAATCATAGTTATGAATGATACAAGTTATGAGTATTTTCAATTAGCACAAAAGATGAAAATATATGCATTATCAACTATAATCTGTGCTCACGTTAAAATGAATTACATCTGATAGACTTTATCTGAACTATTTATGTGCAATTACAATCAGCTTTTTACGTAGAATGACACATACTTTTTGGTTGATTAAAGTACCAAGACTAAATAACTACCAATAAGCATTAATTTAATACCAAGTCATCAGATTCCAATTTAGCTTTAGTTAAAATCCTTAAAAATAATCTTTTTTGCTCAACTCTGCTTCACAAAGAAATCCAAACAATCTTAATTTAACATGTTCTTTTAACGATATAAACTGTATTTTAAAAACAGAAACAGGTAGGAAAAGAGAGTTATTGCAATTCGAAAACTCACCCATGTGACGGGAAAAAGTCCAACAAAAATAAACATAATTAGTCGCACATCCTAATTGTACCGAAATATGAGGCCGGTGAATGATAAACTTACACTAAAATCAATAAACATAGCTAAAGAAACAACTTTCATGTGCTGAAAAGAGTTAAGAACGTTGAATGTAAAAAAAGGACAGACGATAAAATAAAGGCTATGTCCAAATAGGGCAACCAATTTTAAACTAATTTAAAATGAAATTCTAGATGGAAACGTTGCTTTAAGATTTGGACAGCAGCCAAAAAAAATCTCTTTTAAAACAATTATTAGAATTTTACTTGCTCACGCATATGCAAAATGGCAACAGGAAAGAAATAAAAATTCCTGAATAACGTTATGTTAATTAACGTTTTAATTAATATCTCTGCTAATTAAAGTCACACAATTACGAGATTTGTCCTATTGTTTTCTTTGGAAAATTTCGAATTGATCGGTATCTCGTTTGACTTTCGATTCGCAGCGGTTCCCGAGAAGATCGATCTTCAGACAAGACAGACGGACGCGAACAGATTTTAATATTATAGTGGACAAGTGGATATGCACCGCATCCCGTGTTTTTTCTCAAAATGTTTTATGATTTTTTGAAAGTGACCTTATCGACCTTGGCATGCTTAAAAATGAAAATGTCTAAAAATTTCATTCACTGAAATTGAGATCATATTAATGTCTAATAGCTACAATAATGGTGTACTTTATTAGTAACAGCTGAAATCTTTCCTTTTTCTTATTTCAATATTACCGTAATTTCGGGTAGATAAGCCGCGGCTTATACGTTTTTTAAAGTTGAAATTTAACATCTGCGGCGTATCTGAAGAAATCCCCCCCCCCACCCTTTTTTCTTAGTACTTTTCATGTTCGCCCAATCAAGAGGCAATGTTAAAATTCATTAAAAAATGCTAGTAAAGCTCTCAAATTGCGCCATGAAACAGGTTTTCATTAAATTTAATTTCTCACACCCTAAAACCTGCGTTAGTTTGCGCTGATTTTATCGCTGTTGTTGTTCTTTCCAGTGTTGCCAGATTCGTGATGGTAACGTACGTTTCCCCAAGGCTAAAAAATGGAGGAATAACTAACTTGTCTGTGTTAGTCCCTATAGTCTGAGTAATGTTTTAAAATGTCTCAATGATGATTAATTAAAAAAGAAAAAAAAGAATCAATTGATAAAAGGTAAACAATTTTTCGATGAACTGCTAAGTATAACAGAATGATTTGAAAACTTCTCATCTAACCAAATGTAGATGTCATCTGGCAACACTAGTTTTTTGTGTAACTGTAGCATTTTCTGCCCTTTTTTTTACATGAAGTTTATTCCATTTCTATCTGTCAACAAGTGCAGTTGCTTGTTACAGTTTTGTTCTAACCATAAGTGATTGCATCCGTACGTATGTATATATAGAGAAAGATATATATAGAGGGGGTGGGCTGCCATGTTTTGATACGCTCTTCTGCGGCGTATACGATGGGGCGGCTAACCCGATGAACTTGGTTTTTAGTTAGTAAATTATTGCATGTGCGGCTTATACGATAGGGTGGCTTATCTACCTGAAATTACGGTAGTTGTTTCGACTCCAAAGCTATGCATTCCCGTTTACATATGCCACAATGAATCAAAATTTTCTCTTTCAATTACAACCTGCAACTCAATTACATGACAGGGGAAACCATCCAAGCTCAAAGGGAAAAGCAGTACAATATATTTTAAACGATTTACTATTTTGATTTCGTGCTTTGGTTGTCATTGGCAACTGTTGCCCCAGGATTTTTGGATCCTATGTGCCTCGTATGATTACTTTTATACATAAGTATAGCTACACTAAATTCAAAACACAAAACTCGCCTATAGTTTGAAAATTTGAAAAACCCACCTGTTTTATGAGAGAAGTAATCAATTGCAGATGGTTGTGAGAGGTAACCAAACAGATCACCAAACTTACCTATTATAGCCTGAGATCCAATTTCAAACAAAAGAAGTGCAGGAGCCCCATTGTCTTCAGAACTTTTCTTAATGCTTAAGTGGCGTGAATTCAATCAAAAATACAAAAGTTTGAGTGAAATAAGCATGGAAGTATGGGAGCTCAGCTTCCATAACAATTAAGCCCTGATCAGCAGAAAAATGTAGTCAGATCTTCACCAAAGGCTCTTCTATAATTACGCACAGACTCATACAAAAAGATGAATACACTGGGTTATCAAAAGCGGTTTGTTACCCGTATATAAACCCGTATAAAGTCAGTAAGATTTTAGTTGTTGCTGATAAAGTAAATTATTATTGTATCTATTAGACATTAATATAAACAGAATTTTAGTGAATGAAATTATTAGACATTTTCATTTTACATGCATGCTATTGCAATAAGGTCACTTTCAAAAAAATCATAAAACATTTTCTGGAAAAAAACACGGGATGCGGTGTACATCCACTTGTTAAGCACTAAAAGGGGTTCAAATGAGCCAATTGTTGGATTTTTAAAAAATGGGTTTTTTGAGTAATCTCACTTCAAAAATCAACAATTTTTGCAAATTTTCAAATTTTCTTTCCAAGGCTGTATGGATCTAAGGATCATGATAAAATATGCTGTGAAACTATCATATAAGGACTTTAGACTGCCATCTCGTTTTGGTTAAAAAAAAAAATCGTGGAGAAAAAATATCATAAAATCAGTAAAAATGCAGTTTTTTCGCTAAAAAAATAATTTTTTTCTTTATCAAAAAGCCTAACTAAATTTTCAAAAACAATGTCTAAATGATATATGGGTCCTTATTCATTTTTAGGAAAAAGAATTATTCAAACAGTTTCAATACTTTTGAAATAGTGTCCATTTCAAATCAAGCGTTTTGCTGGTTTTTCCCAAAATGGCCAATTTTGTGCAGAATTTTATTAGGCTGTAACTGAAGAAAAAAAAAAAATCTTACAAAACCATTTTGTGATATTTCATGTGTCTTTTAGTTTTAACTACTGTAATTTTTTCAAAAAAATCGGTGATGGTCATGTGATAGGCGCTGCCTGATCTGAAATGGAACGGCTCTATATTCTTTTACTTTAATTTTTAATTCAAAACTCTATATCTATCTTATGAGTTCTTGGCTCTTAGGTATAATCACTATTGTCAAATTTTGATTTTCGCATAAGCAAACATTAAATGTAGATTACTTTCAAGTTGTCATTTTGTTTGATTTTAAGTTTCAGCAGTTTATTTTTTCCGCTATTAAAAGACAATCAAAGTACGTTTAATAAATACCGTTATTTCATCCCTCCGATTTGGTATGTCTCGAACTATTTGATCTTTTTTTGTTAGAAATACAATTACATTATTTTCAATGTTATTGAAGTAAAAATAAGTTTGTTATTTATATTTATTTTCTTAACCTTTAGTCATAACTGTGTAATTATCTAATGGCTTTATTTCAATATAGATTGAACATACATTCCATTATCTTGATATTCAAGCAATAGAAAGCAAAAAGAATCATCAGGTAAATTTTGTATGTGCTATGTTGTGAATATTCTGGGTATTTCCAAAACAGAATATTTCACTTAATCTTTATAGCTAATTATCATTGCTTCAAAAATTACATTTAAAATATGCATAAAATATATTGTATTTCATTTATTTGTTAAAAAATAAGCGACTGAATTGAAATTCATAAAGAAGTTTCAAATCTTTTACTCTTTTCTTTCAATTAAAAAAATTATTATTCTCTTTCCTCTTTTCATTATGTACGGAATGTGTAAATGTACTGAAATTCTGGACTTAAAAAACATTATATGGTTTTAGAATTCTTAACTTTTCTTAGAAAAGTTGGTCTTCATTTTCAATTCAACACTTTTAAGTTTCTCATTTGGCAAGTTGGATTTGCTTAACCACAAGCAAACAATAACATAAATAAATAAAATGAATAATAAATAAAATGATTTTATTTATTTAGTTATTATTATTATTATTTTGTAATTCTTTCATTATACATTACACATCAAATAAAGTATTTGTTTTTGATTTTGTCAGAAGTATTCTTAATGCATTATTATTAAAGTTTTAACTGTCTTATGACTTTTACTTTTTTTAAGCTGAAAATATTCCAATGTTAAGTTTTTTTGAATATCTAAATATAAGAATGCATGTACCCTTTGAAAAAGGAAAATAAAAATGAAATTCAACTTGATGTGAAGTCAAACTAACAGCAATAAATTGTCCCTTATTACAGAATATTAGTATACTACAGGAGTCTATAACCTTTTTTACTCAAGGACCACATTGAAGATTTTTGGAGATGAGACGAGCCAACAATCGAGCAGTTGGTTTAAATAGAATTAGCTCCCCCTCCTCCATATACCCAGAAACTTGTTTTTGATTAAGAGCTCAATAGTAGTGTTTGAGATTTTATAGGCTTAGTTTTCTTTTAAAATGTTAATAAACTTCTTGCCGGGCGAAAAAAAACATGTTTGGGCACTAATAGTGACTCATGGGCTATAAGTTGGGGGAGTTCTGGTATACAATATACTTATCAAATTTTTTCTTAATTCATATTTGTAAACAGTAGGAAAGCTATTTTGAGCCATATATTTACTGTGATTATCGATTTATATTTGAATATTCTCGCGATACTTTGCTGAAATTACTTCAAACTCAAAAGAAGCAATGTTATTTCTTTAAATATATATATTTCTAATGGTCTTCCACAAATTTAAAAACTGAGATTTGCACGTTAATTTGTGATGTTATGGATCAAAACTACTTTTTGGAACCGAAAGAATTGCCAAACCATCCTAGGCAATACCAATGCGGCAGCAACCTGTGCCAAATTTCATCAATCAAATAACTTCTCCATTATACCGTTACTTAACTTTGCTTTTTTCGTGCTATTTTGGTTTCTTAGAAAGTACAGGAAATTTGAGCCAAACATTAAAAAATGGTTTCTGGAAAATAATTGTAAAGTTTGCATTGGTAAAATTAGCATAATGAAAGATTACAGCAGTTCTTGGTTTGTTGTTTTCTTTTCTTTTTCAAGTTTTTCCATCTAGAATAACTTAAGATCTTTTGAAATTTCATATGTTCTGACCGGCAAGATTCATCTTAATATGAAGTACGGTCCTTGGGTTAAAAAAAGGTTGGCACCACTGGTATATAATAATTTTAAATTTTTTGTCTTGCCTTTAGCACAAATCATTATTATTATTTTGAAATATGTACTTTCATTAATGAAATATTTTTTCTTCCTGGTCAATAGCTATGCTTAACAGTTGAAAGCAAAACTTTTACCTTTTATTCCTTTGACCCTGAGTCTGAAGATGTTAATCATATGATTAGTCAGTTGGGAACTGCTGTGAAAAGCATTTTTCCTCAAGTGCCTTTAGAGTAAGTATTGGGGAAGCAATTCACGTTTAATTATGTTGCAATGTTTTAAAATACAATTTTAGAGGGAATGTAAATTTGTGTGAAAATTTAAAAATACAATATACATACAGTGGCTCCCAAAAGTGTTTGTACACCTACTACTTTCAATGAAATAGGCCTCTATCCATTGGTTAAAATTTATATTTTGGAACAGGTATTTAATTATAAGGTCTAAGATCAATTTTCAACAAAACTATATAAAATTATTAAAACTCGTTTTTTAAAAATAAAAAAACTAAAAAGTGCCGGAAATTTTACCTCACAAAAGTCTTTGTACACTTTAAAAAATGTTTATATGTTATTGAATAATCTTACTTTTTACTAAGTTATTAATTAGTAGAATATCATGCTGTATGAACAACACATCTTTTAAACGTCTGAGTAAGTGTTCAACCACACATCCAGTCTTACTATTTCTAGCTCTACTTTCGTTTCAAAGCTGTATTTTCGTAATCTAGCCTCCAGATATCTCTAAATATGTTAGATTAAGTTTAAATCTCTGAAGATTAAGAGGGGTATTTTCTAAACATTAGGACAATTTTCAAGGCACTAGACGCAAACATTGAAAACCATGTTCTTATTGTTATTTTGATAAAAACAAAGTTGTTTCCTATAACCAGATTTTTGGCTCAGAGTTTAAAATTGGTTTTTAAAATATTTGAATGAACAGCATGATTCGTTATTTCATCAAAAAATTCCAAACTACCAAGACCTGATGCTGATATGCACCCTCACACAAAAACACCTTCAACGTCCTTATTAACTGATACAACTAAGTTCTCAAGATTAAGTTCCTCATTTTTTCTTCTATTTACTAGCTGCGTGCCCGGCGTTGCACGGGCTACTTAAAAAATAAAAGAGATGTCCAATTAATGTTTTTGTATTACTCTGACATCAGTTTCTAAAGCGCTAAGGAGTAAATAAATACGCACAATGCAAGGTTTGCAAAACACCAGTAGAGCATATTTTTGGCAAAAATCTCTTTAAAGTTAATCATAGTTATCAATAATGCAAGTTATGAGTATTTTCAGTTAGCACAAAAGATAAAAATATATGCATTATCAATTATAATCTGTGCTCACTTTAAACTGAATGAAATCTGATAG
This sequence comes from Uloborus diversus, assembly GCF_026930045.1. Lineage (NCBI taxonomy): Eukaryota > Metazoa > Arthropoda > Arachnida > Araneae > Uloboridae > Uloborus > Uloborus diversus. The sequence continues at coordinate 75,510,875 of NC_072736.1, read as the reverse complement.
ACTATACGTGAAACATTTGTATGTACAATTAAGATCAGCTTTTTACATAAAATGACACATACTTTTTGGTTGCTTACATGAAACTAAAGCACCAAGTCTTTATAAATACCAATCAGCATTAATTTAATACCAAGTCATCAGATTCGAATGAAGCTTTAGTTAAAATCCTTAAAAACAATATTTTTGTTCAACTCTGTTTCATTTAAAGAAATCCAAACAATCTTAATTTAACATGTTCTTTTAACGATACAAACTGTATTTCAAAAATAGAAACAGGAAGGAAAAAGAGAGTTATTACAATTCGAAAACTCACCCATGTGACGGGAAAAGGTCCAACAAAATAAACATAATTAGTCACATCTCCTAAATGTACCAAAATATGAAGTCGGCGAATGATAAACTTACACTCTACAGTCAGTAAAGATACCTAAAGAAACAACTTTCCTATGCTGAAAAAAGTTAAGAACATTGAATGTAAAAATTAAAAAAAAGACAGACGATAAAATTAAGGCTATGTCCGAATAGTGCAACCAATTTTAAACTAATTTAAAATAAAAATTCTAGATGGAAACGTTGTTTTAAGATTTGGACAGCAGCCAAAAAATCTCTTTTAAAAGAATTATTAGAATTTTACTTGCTCACCAATATGCAAAATGGCAACAGGAAAGAAATAAAAATTCCTGAATAACGTTATGTTAATTAACGTTTTAATTAATATCTCTGCTAATTAAAGTCGCACAATTACGAGATTGGTCCTGTTGTTTTCTTTGGAAAATTTCGAATTGATCGGTACCTCATTTGACTCTCGATTCGCAGCGGTTTTCGAGAAGATAGATCTTCAGACAGACGCAAACAGATTTTAATATTATAGTGGACAATTATGCAAGAATTCAACCAAAAATGTTGAATTTATTTTCGTGTGTAAGTAAGACGTAATTCCAAAACGTTTTGAGCTTATTTATCATTGATTTTGCGACGTAAAGCATAAGCTTTCTGTTTTTCATACGATCAAGAAAATTTCTGCGGGAAGAGGTCCCATTTAATGCAGCTAATCAGAGAACTTGGCGAACAATTTTAGGTGAAAATTAAATGTAAAATGTTTCATTTAACTCTGCAGAAACTTTTACAGTACTCAAATGTGTATTTTTCATACATTTTTTAACTTTAAATCTCCGATCATACTTTGTCAACTTGGCCGGTTGACCTTTTCTTACCTTGTTTTTGGTCCGATTCTTTTCTTTAAAGCAATTTATCAAGCACTTTACTATGGAATGGAATGAATTAACTAATTTAGAGACATTTCAAGCCAATTTACCACTACTGTAAGGAAAAAAATTCAACTTTCGAATGGTGTTTGTGGTTTTTTACGAATACCAGCCATTTTAAAGTAATAAGCACAATATTAAGGAATAAATAAACAAATAATTAAAGCCAAATGACCCTTAAGGGTCAACACAATGCGAAAATAATTAAAAAAAACGACATATGGTAATTTTATTCATGAATTTATTCGAAAATATTTGAGTGAGTGACTTTTGTGGCGAATTATTTCTCTGCCTCTTAGCTTTTTGACCCATTTCAAAAAGAAGATCCGTCAATATTTTGAAAAAAGTACTAGGTTGTATTTAGAATGACTTAGGCATGATGTGAAAAAATATTGGACTTCATATTCGAATTCAGTTTCGCGTTATTTTGATTTTGCTAAAAAATTTCAAAGTGTACGAACACTTTTGGGAGTCACTGTAAATACGTAGAGTTAAAAAACTTATTTCTGTTTTGAAAAAATATAAGAAAATATTGAATTCATTTGTTTTTGATGTATCCTTTTTTCATTAGTTTTATCTTGATTTTTCATTGGTTTAGAAAGAAACAATAAAAGAAGAATTTGAAATTTAATGACATATTTTGGTTTTCATTAATGTTTTAAAAGTTTTGTAAACAATATTTCTTTGATATTTTAGCTAAAAAATTGTGTTTTTCATAAGGATTTTATGAAATGATGTGAAATAGTTATAGTGAAAGAAAAATATTGGGATGCATGTTTTACCATATTTTAGAAAGTTTCTGTTCTAAAAGGAATCAAGTTGCTCACACTTTTCTTCCTTTTGATATGAACAAATATGAAATTTATTCCATGTTTGCAGGTTTTAATCAGAGTTACATGTGCGAGTGGATTGTTTTTATGTTTAGTAAGTAAGTTTTTTTTTTAAAATTATGTCATTGTATAATGTTTTTAATGAAATAATTTTGTTTCTGAAGGCATGTAATCAGGAGGCTGGAGGTTACTCCACCAACACGATTGCAGGCTATGTTGGAGTACAATCATGCCCTTGAGACCAAAGACACAGGACCCTGTGGAGGCTATTCTACTCAGTACGCTTGTATGTGTGATTATCATGGTTTACCATATAGAGAAGAAGTTGCATGGGTATGACTTTTTTAAAAACTTTAATTAACTTCAAAATAAATGTATTGTTTTGGTTTGTGTAGACCAATTTTCAACTTCTGACAAACTGATACAATAACATACCTGCCAACTCTTCCAGATTTCCCGGAAGTTTTACGAATTTCAATGTTTTTTTTCTGTTTTTCGGGTTACAAGCAAAATTTTCTGGATTTTTCATGTTTTGTAGGGAAAAAACTATCTCACCAGTTTTGGCACTAACGATACTTTTGCCAAATGCAATACAGTATTAGAGGTCAAGGAGAGGTTGCCGTAGGAGAATCGCGCACGAAGATGTTAGGCAAAATTATGACGTCACACAGTGACGTACAGTGCATGACTATCGGTATCCAATCAAAGCGAGCATTGTGGCGTGCAACTAGAGGATTGATTTTGACACAACGATTAATCATTTTTCTTGTTTAATCAGTGCACGTTGCCTTTGTTTCGTTCTTTTTTAAAGATGAGTAAACGTTATTTCCAAACCTTTAAAGAAAGCTATACGAGTAATTTTTACTAAATGAAAGTAAGTTCAAATAAAATGAAGTTCATAACTAATTTTATGTTGTTAAATGTAAAGAGGTTAAGCTAATGTTTGAAAAATGGCCTGTTTGATTTTATTTTTGCATTAAAAATATTCTGAAATAAAAAATCTTGCGGATTTTTTTTCTCAGAAGTTGGCAGGTATGCAATAAAAATAGTCTTTGAAAAGTATTTAAATTTGGTACGCTTGTAGAAAATGAAGCTTTTTCTCCAAGAAATTGTGCCTCTTAGAATTTTACAAACTTCACTTACTTTGAATATGATGCAAACTGGTGAGCATTGTGCAACTTCTGTATTGAGCCTTGTGAATTAAATTTGAGTCGATGTTTTTAAGAAGACACAAAAAGTTGTTTCTGCAGCTTATTAACTTTTAGCAAGGTCATGTAAAAAGTCTACAGGACGATGTATTAAGTGATAGGCTTTTTTTTTCACGATATTATTGAAAGATAACGTATTCAGTGTGCCTGATATTTGGTAGATTTGATCTTGTGAAAATACTATCTATGTTAATGTGCAATTATAACAAGTCACAAGTGAGATGACTCCAATATGGCTGTAGGCACACCATATTGGATTTGCAGCAGAAAGTTAAGACTATTGCCACCAGAATACAATAGGACTTTATTTATTTCTTTACTTGTGAGAAAGTTCTGAACAAAATGCTCTATATAGTGTTGGTGCAAATTATATCATTTTTCCAACATCTATCTGCTACTTTATTGATAGTCTTATCCCAAGCATTGCTAAGTTTAACTTTAAAGAGGTTTAATTCACATATACTTATACATATTACACAAATTAAAGCATAAAAGGATCAGAAGTAATCATAGTTCGTTAAATCCTTCAGACTAACGCAGTACACCACTGTGGCTCAATCCACATTGGGCTTGTGTGTTCAAAGTAAAAACATCATTCTCTTCACTTTCACTCATCCAAACGCTAATGAACTTACACTGGCGGAGAGAGTTCCTTGGTGGAGGAAGGCTATGGATGACGTCTAGCGAGGGAATGTCCATTCACTGAATCTTCGATATGGAGCTACAAAAGCTCATTGGAATGTGAAGTAAAGATCTATTGTGTTCTCTTATGAGTGATGTTTCTGTCTTGGTGTGATTATGAGTAGTATGTTGGTTACAGGAGGACTAAGTGAGTAAGTGCACTTGAAGTCTAACTAGCTGTTACATAGACACACTGAACCTATTTCAAAACTTGGTTTGCTGAGCAATTTCCTATGATAGGTGGAGCAGTCATTGTTATGTCAAACAATTTGACTGTAAATTTGTAGTTCTTGAAATGTATCTTTGCAAAATTTTGTTTTTTCCTTAAGAAACTTATGAGTCATGTACTACATTGTTATTTTTTAGTGAATTTTAATTCATTTGTATTGATTATATAGTTGAATGTTGAAAAATTTCAACTGTTAGAATCTAATAATTGTCTGTTTTTTCAGGATGTTGATACCATATATCTCTCTCATGACAGCAAAGAGCTCTCCCTTCTAGATTTTGATCATCTAGATGGCAGGTAAAAGCTTTTCTAATTTTAGGCTTTTTTATTTCAAAAAATATTTATAATATGAATAAATATTCTGAGACAAATTTTTTAATTATTACTATTGCAGGGATTTGATGCCAATAATATCTGCTTTGACATTTAATACATGGTTCACTAAATTCCGAGCCACGGGTGTAAAATTGGTAAGAGTTTTTAAAATTATTCAAAGTATGCATGTTATAATATGAAATCAAATACGATTCAAATTTCAGTTGTCATTTCTTGTAAAAAAAATTGCAGGCTGGTCACGTTACCGCAAGTAAATATATGTGTTCTTTTGAAAATGAACAAAAAATTCAAAATAGAAAGAACCCTACTGGGGGAGGAAGTCCGCTGACTCTTCCTGACTTTGACCCTCCCCCAAATCAGCCCTTGCGTCAGAAACATGAGTTTGGACAAAATATGATAACATCTAAAAAATTGAAATTTGAAGGGAAACTTTTTTTTTATTGCTTTTAACTCTATTTATATATTCCTTTTCAATTTTTTCCAAAATGGTCCGCTCCTCCCCATCCCCTGGGATACTTTTTTTAACAGGAACCGATATCACATTTCTGCTCTTTTTTCAGCAAAAGTATCCTGAAATCTACAAGTAAGATCGATATGAGATATTAGAAAGAAAAATAAGTAAAGTTTTAAACATCTATTTGCTTTTATCATTTTGACGGCTTGACATCATTACACTAAAAAAATGAAATGTTAACCCAACTTTGATAAACTTCTGCGGAATTAAGTCAAATGATTGTTCACAGTATGTTTTGTTGCAGAATGAAGCATCAATATTAGAGAAAATATAAGTAACGACTTACTTTCTAACTTCTGAGTGCTAGTAGCAGTATTTACCTGGAGAACTACTTTAAAATGCGACAGTGTGAGATGGCACACTTGAAGCAGTTTAGCGGATTGTATATAATAAGAAGAAGAAAAACGTATGATTTCTCTCCAATGCGCCCCGTACCCTTCCAATTAAGACCCTTCTACACTCGACAGCTGGAACGCCCAACCAATTAAGAATCCCCCTCATTTTAGACTCCCATCTCTCCCCTCTGACTATTGTCACTCGGTACTTTTATCCCCATCTCATGACACGATGCCGACGCCTAGCCGGCACATAGTGTAATAAAACATTGAACTGTTCGTCTGGCGATTCTCAGGGTTCATACGGGTCATGGAAATCCTGGAAAGTCATGGAAAGAAAATAAGCAAATTTCAGACCTGGAACAGTCATGGAAAATTGAAATTTTCAGTCTAAGTCATGGAAATTTATTTTCAGTCATGGAAAAATGTTCTGGGAAAAAGTAACAATAGCTAAAAAGAGCATTAGAAATCTTGAGTGATTTAGTATTGCACCATGAAAGCTTATTTAAACTGGAAAATTGAACGATCTCAAAAAACACATTGCCTCCAAGTTCGTTTCCATCACTCCTAAATCTTTATTTTAAAATTTATCAGAGTTTATCTCAATTTTTTGAAGGTTTTGGACAATCTTTACTCTTGCGATAAAACACAGAAGAAGGGGAATTCTAATGCTCAAAAACAGTAGTTTCCAATATACGGCCCGCAAAACTAATCCATGCGACCCACTGGTACGTTCAGTGTCATTATTCAAACATGTTCTGGAATTTCTGAACCTATTAATTTATATGCATTTGAAAATGTACAAATAAGTAAACAAGTACATTTAAATCAAAAGATTTATTTACTATGAAATGTTTTTTTTATTTTTTTAAAAATAAATATCTGGTTTAGAAACATGAATTTACTAAAGAATGTGGATTTATTTTAAAGAACCTAAAAATTGTCAAGTTGACACTAAAAGGCAACTTTTGAAGCAAATTTATTGAAACTTGGTAATGATTCATTCAACCTTTTCCCCAATCATTATCATTCTGCCTGTTTATAAAAAAATAGTCGACATTTAAACATCATTCACTGTAGTTTTACTTAACTTAAACTTATATGATGAAAACAGGTAAGAATTATTCAGTTTTTTAAGTGTACACCGATATTTTTTCAACCAGGTAGTGGGATTCACATAGAAGTTTTGCTAATGCTCATTTCCAAAAAAAAATGACAAGTTTAATATTAAATAGTATTATTCTCTTCATGTAACAAGGTCATGAAAATTTTCATGAAGTCATTTAAAAGTGATGGAATTTTTTTATCCAAATAGAGTACGAACCCTGGATTCTGAACCACCCACCAGTAATCACCATGCTGTTAACACCACGGTGGTTTGAAAACCATCTCATTGACAAACAGAAATTTCAAAAACAGTTTCCCCTAAAGCTAGCGAGCCCTTTTTGCCACCATCTGGACGACATAACACACTTGGGCTAAATTGCAAGATGGGTGACCTCGAAAGTGACAGATTTTTTTCTTTCTTTCATTTACAAGATACTTTCACTTTCTACAAATTTATTTTCGAGTTCACTCTCGAGAAAAATGTTATCATTTACGATACATGTCAAAGCAAAAAGATTCCCCGACAAAATATTAAATTTTCCCCGACGTTGAGGGCAAGACGTGTCCGACGGGTAGGGAATTGCCCCCCTCCCTGCCCCCCGATCTCAAGCCATCTCTGGTTATTGTCCTTCCTTTTTATATTTAATCTTGTGTAATTGTCTTGTGTAATTGTAATTGAAATTTATTCGGTTATGAAGACCCAAAAGGATTAATATATTTTTTGTTTTGTTTTTGAAAGGTTTCTGAGGCTTTAGATGTGGTCTTGCTTGTGTTACGAAAATCTGTTGCCCTTGAAGAATTGTATCTGGATAACACAGGGTTAAAATGGTGTGTATATGTTTCTGTTTTTCTTTTCTTTGTATATTACTATATACATCTTTTCTGACATTTTTGAAAATTAAAATTTTTAGGGAATTTGCTTGTAAATTATCGCTAGCTTTAATGGCCAACCCCCATACACCTCTCCATACTTTAGATTTGTCTAACAATCTCATTGAAGATAAAGGTTTGTTTTCGAGTTTTTATTTCCTATTTCAGCTTTTATTTCTTAATATATTGTTTCTTATTTCATAAAATTGTTTAGTTATTTTTTGTCAAGCAAAATTTTATTAACATCCATTCTCATTTTAGGCATCAATAGTCTATGTGGAATTATTGCCAAAATTACCCAAGGTATGCTTGCATTTTTATATTTTTATTTAGCAATTTATTTTGATGCAAAATTTATTAGTTAGAAATAAAACAATTCTGGAATTATTTTTGAAATTGTATTTATTTTTTCTTTCTTCCTCTTTAAAATTCTGTTAAGTTTCGCATAAGTTCATTTGTTAGTATCATTATTTTCATAGCATTTATAAAGTTCTTATACTGTGAAATTTCTCATTGCCATTTCGGGGTAAATCAGCTGTTAGGAAGAGGTGGTTTCTCACAAAAATGTCAATGTTGGGTTTCTTAGGCAAAATTTTACTATTATTACTAAGCAGTGCTTGAAACAATTGTTTATGCTTTTTATTTACTGAATTTTTCTTGTTGAAATGATTACATATTTTAGAAAAAAAAATACTTCAACTGTTTCAAAGTATGATAAATTATTGGATTCCTTCTTTTGTCTCCCTCCCCTGACTTTTCTGAAAGTACCTCTTTCTATGCTTAAGAATTCATTTCCAATGAAAGAGCATATATTAAAATCTTGTATACTCTAAGAATTTTAAATGAAGTTTATTTGTTTGAAAGTTTGCTGAATTGGAGGGAGGCAGCATGAAAGAATCCATCAACTAAACAACTTTATTAGACACTCTCTTCTTGACTCAGTATCAATTACCAAAATGCAGAAATTATTCTATGACTTTTATTTGGATAATAATACCCAAAAAGGAAAAAGACAATCGAGTTTTCAGATAAGAGATAAATCAAGTTGCTCTCAAAGTGTTGGAAGACTTTCAACACTGAGTTGATAGGAGAAGATGACTTAGAAATTGGTTAGTAGAGATTTGTCGCCGTACTCATAAACATTTCACTATAGTAAAATTATATTCTTCTAACTGAATAACTGAAGTATGTTATGAATGCATGACGAATTTTGAAAGCGAAAGCAAAAAAAAAAAAAAAAATTGTGAAATAGCAGAGTTTTTCCTTTCAAACACTTGGAAAGAAACTCTGGAGTATAGGTTTTTATGGAGTCAAGCCCTTTTGGACTAATTTAGCAGGCAATGTAAAACTTATGTACTTTGGTTTAGATTTATAGTATGACCAATTATTTTCCATGTAACCAAATAGACCTTTATAGACGTAGTTGAATATTCTAGTTTTATTAATGCTGGTTGTGTTTTTATTATTTATTTATTTTTTCCCGCAACAGGTGCTGGTCAACTTGGTAGTTCAGTAGGTCGACTCCAAAAAGGACTTATTCATTTAAATTTAAGTAGAACAGGATTGACTGCTAAAGGCATAAACACTTTAGCCCATGCCCTTTCATTAAATCGTGCTATGCCATCTACTCTTACATTCCTCAATATTAGTGATAATGTCTTCAAAGAAGATGTAAATGTAAGTTTACCTATAATTTTTTATTGCATTATATGATCAAACACAAGATCATTCAAAAAATGAGATGATAAAATCTCATTCAAAAAGGTTTTTCTGGAATATGTTCTAGTAATCACCAACCAATCCAGTATAATGTTTATGATTTTCAGCTTTATACCATTTTTGTGGAGCACTTAAGTGTTGATTTCAAAATGAAATTGACACCAGATAAAATGTTTTGAAAAGTGCATTTAAGCAGGTAAACAAATCCTCCCATAAGAACTCAATCTGTTATATTCTTTTGTACGAAAATAAGAAAAATGCAAAACCTTTTGAATAACACTACATGCAATAGCTGCTTAACATGACTATTATTTAGCATATTTCAAACTTTATTATCTTAAAATAATATTGAAAAGGAATGATGGAAATTTGTGGCTATACTTGAAACTGTTTAAACTGTGTAATTGTAAGCAGAAAGCACCATGCATGATTTATTTGCTGTTCATTGCAGTGCTTGTTGTCGTGGTGGTATGAAATTTAGTGATTAAGGTAATAACGTTCTTATATGTTCAAACTTTTTTTTTTTGCCTGTGTGAAACAAAACAATTTTTTTTCCATGAGCAAAATGTTTACAATGTAATTATTTTTCGAAGGAATCTTTGTCAAGTTTGGTGTAAAAAGCTTTTATTATGAAAACTTCTATGTATATTTGTTCATTTTTGTAAGTTTTTTCTGTTTGCTTTGCAGAATTTATATAATTTTCTGGCTCAACCTAATGCTTTGACACATCTAGATTTATCTGGTACCGAATGTGCTTTGGATACAGTAAGTAATTGTTATTTATTTAAACAAGTTAGCAGAGTTACTTCCAAAAGGCAAATTAAAGTAAATGAACATGTGTGCAGATCTGTTGTAATATTTTCAAGTTTCTAGACTCATAAAATGTTTAGTGCTGTTAGTTTAAAAATTAATTTCAAAATACTTTTCTTTTTCAATATATTTTTGAAAAAAATGATTAACAGAGATTCCGAAGCTTCATTAAAATAGATTATGTACAAAGGAAAGATTTTAAAAAGGCTATACAGAGGTTTCTTTTACATTTGCAAATATATTTTGGAAAAGAGAAGAAATGAAAGCCTTAATTTACATTGACATTTTTGTTTGTAATGAATGTTACCATTAAGAGGTAACGTATTGATTTTGATATAGTCTGAGCTAAGTTATAACTGAACAATTCATGTCAGCTACTTAATCTTGACTAACATTAGGACATTGAAGTATATTTTACTGTTAAGGATATGTTTGAATGGATCCATGTAATGGGGGAATTCAGCTTTTTGGTTGTCAAGTTAAAATTTATTACCAACTGATGGCAAAGAACATGAATTTCAAAAGATTCATGATTGGTTTTTAGATGAAGTTATTAATGAAACCTGGAGCACAGTTATTATAGGTAATAAAGTGAATTGAGAAATCGTCCTCGCTTTAGTGATTATAGCACAGCTAGATTCAGGAGTGATGTTCCCACTGGAAAAGTTTTTAGATTATCAGTTATTTCAGAAATGTTATCAGGCTTTGCATATTTTAATGTATACTTTTGCATCTTGTAGGGTCAGGAAAACAATTAAGTTAGATTTCAGTGAATAGGATTTGAAGTAAAATTATAGGTGAAAGCAACATGTGGTCAAAATTTTATACACATATGGGGCAAATCAAGAAATTGGTGACAAACTTCAAAAAAAATTTCTGCCTTTTTATATAATTTTTTTTTTCTAAGATAGTCACACCTTTTCTGAATATGGAGTTCATATAAAATAAGATTTTGGACCACTACTGCACACACTTGCACCCGTCCATATACACAGCCAGGCCCATTTATAGCAAAATCGAAGAGAAAGTCCAATACAGTAAACTCACAATTATCCGCGACCTTTCCCATCAAAAAAAAAAAAAAATTGGAGATGATTAATTGAAGGGATCAGTGGATAAAGGTGTTAACTGACATTTTTTAAAAAAACGAGTTTTGTTCATGGATGAAAGTTTTAAATGATTATATTTTATATAAGCTAGCATTGAAAGTCTTATTCTGTGTATTTCCAGAGATTCTAGAGGATAAAGGTGTTATCTAACATAAAACCGTAACTTTTCTAGTGGTTAAAAGTGTTTACGTATATTAACACCTTCATCCACTAAAGGGCATCGTTTTTCATAGAGTTAGCACCGTTTTTAATTCAAACGTTTTGATTCCTTCTGACTGATCTGTTTGTTTACAGTATTTTCTGATTGTGACTTAGCTATTATTTTCTTGTAATAGCCTTTTGCGCTTTTTTGTGATAATTAACATAAGATACATTTTGTCAAGAGAAAAAATGTCAAGGGCAAAGTTATTAATTAAAATTGCAAAAAGCATACTTCACAAGAATGAAGATAATGATGAAAATATTGCGTGTCATGCTAGCCTACAAAATCGTGAATTTGTGAATTCATCAAATTGTCCAAAGTAATAATGGTACTGCTTTCATTACCGTTGACTTACAACAGATTATGCCTTTGCCAAAACTAACAACATCAAAAGCCTTTTACTTGCGTCAGATGTAGTTCTACAATCTAGGAATACATATAATTTATAAAAATGTAGCCAAAGTCACATTTTGTACATGGATTGAAGACGTTGCCCATCGAGGAAGCTCAGAAGTCTGTAGTTCAATTTTAACGGTAATAGAAACGGATGATGAGCTGAAAACAAAAGACGGTTTAATAGCATGGAGTGACTCTTGTGCTGGTCAGAACAATAACTTTGCAATGATCTGCCTCTATCAATTCCTTATATTGACAGGTTATTTCAAATCAATTGACCACAAATTTCCAGAAGTGGGACATGCATATCTAGATTCAGATCGGGATTTTGGAAGAATTGAGAAGGTTCTTAGAAAACACGAAACGATATATGTACCAGACCAGTATCGGGATATTATCCGGAGTGTATCTCGAAAAAACGAAGTGATTGATATGACAAACCATTTCCGCCATACTGAAATGTTTGCAACAATGTTAAATTTGACAAACAAGAAGAAAAATTGCTCTACAAGAGAAAATTTGGTTTAGGGATGGGGTCAGATGGATTCGGTTTGAAGAATATGGATCTTATCTATATAACAAAAGTTATGATCAATCTTTACCATTTAAAAGAGTAGATTTATTACGAAACAAGAAAATAGCAAGTCCACTAAATACTAGTATTCGTCTTCCTAGAAAAATGGGTAAAACAGGAACTATAAAAAAGGAAAAAGCTCAAAATCTTAAAGAGCAACAAAAATTTGTTCCAGGGGAACATCAATGGTTTTACAGCACTGTTATGAATGGAAATGATATGTAAATGACAGTAAAGCATGAAAAAAAGTTTGTTTACTTTATTTGGTTACTAGTGGTACCCGCATGGCTTTGACCATAATAGAAAAATTAAAAGGTCTTTTGGTTCGCCTGTATATTTACAAATAATGTATAGTGAATGTTTTCGCCAATTGACTTGTACCCATGTTACGGTTCCACGTTATGATAATTTCGTATCTCGCCAATTGGCTTGTGCCCATGTTACGGTTCCACGTTATGAGAATTTCGTAATTTACTTGTCCATCTTATGATATTTTTGTTCTTAAAATTGGAATAGAAAAATAACCACATCGAATTTTCGAAAAATCTTTCAATATCATTCCCATAAACTAAATTGATAACAATTGACTTGTACCCATGTTACGGTTCCACGTTATGATAATTTCGTATCTCGCCAATTGGCTTGTGCCCATGTTACGGTTCCACGTTATGATAATTTCGTAATTTACTTGTCCATCTTATGATATTTTTGTTCTTAAAATTGGAATAGAAAAATAACCACATCGAATTTTTGAAAAATCTTTCAATATCATTCCCATAAACTAAATTGATAACATATTGACTTGTACCCATGTTACGGTTCCACGTTATGATAATTTCGTATCTCGCCAATTGGCTTGTGCCCATGTTACGGTTCCACGTTATGATAATTTCGTAATTTACTTGTCCATCTTATGATATTTTTGTTCTTAAAATTAGAATTGAAAAATAACCACATCGAATTTTCGAAAAATCGCTTCGAGGTGCACTCCCCCCCCTCCCCATGCTACAAACTAACTTTGTACCAAATTTCATGAAAATCGGCCGAACGGTCTAGGCGCTATGCGTGTCACAGAAATCCAGACATCCTACAGACATCCTCCGGACAGAGACTTTCAGCTTTATTATTAGTAAAGAAGATTAAATCCAGAATATTTCGATGTTTTCTTAAATTTATAATTAAAAAAATGTGATTCAGATTGATGTTAGTGTATTTTATTACCATCATCCATTGACATGGTATGAAAAGTTTGATCGGAAATTTAGTGGATGAAGGTGTTAACTACATAAAAGTGATAAAAAAAACTCATTAATTGATAGTTTTCACAGCTGATCATTTTATAATGGATATTTCAAGCAAAAAACTAACATTTGCTACCAAAAGAGAAACATTTTATCCATTGCATAAAAAATACTAGCCTTTGAACTTTGACTGCGTTTTTCTCAAAACGAATGATTTGTTAGTTAACACCTTTATCCACTGAGCCCTTCAATTGAAAGTAGATAAATGCACACATTTTGAATTAATAAGTTTGAAACCTATTTTTAGACATTCCCTGTTCATTTCTTCCTCCTCCCTTCCAATGACATCAAACCTTCAAATGTCACCAAAATTTAACATGTTGAAACCTGATTTTTAAATCTACACCACTTACTGATTTTTATATCTACCGTACTTATTGAAATCTACACTACTTATGTGCGCAAAGAATTGACCGGACTAGTCTTGAAAAACTTCTTTTTCTCTCCCCTGTCTTTTTAAGTAACCGAGTTCGACCTACTGCAATTAATCTGTTTGCATGCTTTGCTTGTGTGTATGTGTAATCCTTTTGCAATAATGAGCAATCTTTTTTTAGTTTTATATGCATTTTCATATACACTATTATCGATTAGCAATAGTTTTAATGTATTCGATTGTTATTAATTTTTTAAAGGCCATTGCATACATTAGCAATAATTTTTAATACCGCACCTATTTTCAGTGTATCATGTTTCATGTACAATACAATCATTTTTTAGTAAATAATTTTGTATCTTCTTTACCCCTTATTTTAAACTTTTCTTGAGTTGTCCGGGATTTTCTTTATCCGCGATACCATTGCCACCTAAATCTGCGGATAATCGGGAGGGTACTGTAATACAAAGTAAATTGTGAAGAGGGACTAAAGCTATTAGGTTATAGCCATAAATTTGCTATTTACAGCTTTGCTACGAAAGAGTGTGACTATATATTTACAAGTAAATGTCTTTATTAAGAAATTTCTATGGTTAGATTTTAAGTCTTGTGTTAAAGTGAAATTACATGTGTGTTTATCAAAGTTGTTTTGTGAGTAATTGTCTTTTTTTCTCAGGTATTTGGTGCTTTACTTCGGGGTTGTACACAAAAATTAGCTGTTTTAAATTTGTCCAGAAATCAGTTCTCTGCCAAGAAGTCGAAGGAAGTCAATGTTCCACCTTCATTTAAAGCATTTTTCTCCAGTACAGTTGCTTTGAAACAATTACACATGTCGGGAAATAAACTTCCTGTTGAAGCATTAAAGTAAGTCTGTGACTCCATTTGTTTTGTTTTGTGTAATAACTTTGAATTTAGTATTTTTAATATTACTTTTTCAGAAAGAGTTTTGTATGAAGTTAGGGAAATACATACTTTTAGAAATAGTATGGTAAAATTTATGAATACATTTACAGGGTTCGTACGCTCCGGGAATTCCGGGAAAACCGGGAATTGTCAGGGAAAATGACACTGTCAAAAATGTCAGGGAAAAGTCAGGGAGTTTTCAAATTTTGTCCTCCTTTTTTTTTTTTTCCATTTTTTCCCCAAGGAATTAAGTACTATGAGATCTAGTCTTCGTTTTTATTGTGATTTCACGAAAAAAATTGTAAATTTTTATCTAAACCGACGCTGGCACTTAAAAACTGCAATCGAAAAATGAACGTTTTTTTTTCACAACGAAAAATGCGCCAAAAGAGCGAAGATTTTCTTGCATGGAGTCAGTGAGGGGAACGCATTTCTTTCTACTGCCTTAAGTTTTAGATGGGTTGCCACAACATTCTGTTCGGTTCAGGGTTCGTACGCTCCGGGAAAACTTGGAATTATCAGGGAAAATGACTTAGTCAAAAATGTCAAGGAATTTTCCAAATGTGTCCAAAAATTTTTCTTTTCCCAATTTTTTCCCAGGGAATTTCGTTTTAAAAGATCTAATCTTCATTTTTATCGATGTATTTAAAAAAAATTGTAACAATTTTAAAGCAATGAAAAAAAGTGGCTACCCAAAAAAACTTCAGCAGCCGCCATTTTTGGCTCTCAGTAGTTCCCAAGGGAAAAAAAATCAGGTGACCAGCAATTATGCACAAACTCAACAGGAGAGAAGACAATTTACTGCTTCGGAAGCACAACCTGTAGATGGGAGGGTCGATCGGGGAAAATGTTTTTTTTTTTTTTTTTTTGTTGATCGGAAAATCATTTCAGCTACGTGTTAAACGTAGTCGCCATCTTTGGTCATTCACAAGATGGAAGTAGATACGATCCAAAAATGCCTAAGTTTCTAAAAACAAAGCAGAATTGGATGTTTTCTTTAATTGAAAACTGGTGAAAACAACAAAAAATGGTCTGCAAATTGTTTTTGTATTATTATTTGAAATAATTTTCTTGAGAAATGAAAAATTTTGTTCTTAAAACTTAATCTTATCCTCACTGCCTCGGACGCAAATGTGATAAAAACTTTTCAATGAATTGTAGTATCATGAAGATTTATTATTTTTTAACTGTCTTCATGCAACAAATTAAAAAAAAGTTATTTCTTATTTTTGGGCATAGCCGCCATATTTGGTCATTCCCAAGATGGAAGTACACAAGCCTTTTTCAAGTGCCTAAGTTCCCGAAAACGGCATTGGATGTTAATTGCAATGCAAACTATTGAAAACAACACAAATTGTGCCCTTTTTTTCCGGATAATTTGTAATTATTTTCTGGAAAAATGCAAAATTTAATCTTCATTACATTTTTTTTGTTTTAATTGATTTAGACTCTTATGTGCTAAATACTGACTATTTTGCTTTTATTGTAGTTTTTTAAGGATTATTAATTATTTATTACTACTTTATACTACAAATCCAAAAATCTACTTATTATTTTAAATTTTTCACTTTGTCGCCATATTTGATCGTTTGCACAATGGAAGCAGACTTAAACTTCCAGAAACAGAATTGGACGTTTATATCAATGTGTAATATTGAAAATAACATTAAATGTGCAAAAAGTTATGAATTTTTGAAAATTAACTATTACTTTCTGGAAAAGAAAGTTTGAAATTTCAATGTAAGCGTCCTTTAATATGTGCAAAAAAAAAAAAAAGATTATTGGCATTGGCGGATGTTGATTTTTGTTACTATGCATTACATGGTATGCCGATTGATGCAACAAGTTAATCATATTTATACTGAAATTTAGCATTGCATTTTGCTCAATATGTTTCGTGTAACCTACTTATAAGAAAATAAAAAGTATTGTAAACCAAAAGCGGATGCTAAAAGGTTGCTGCAGGACTACAGCAAAATGCTATAATATTACGCGTGACATCAAAGAAACGCTAAAATAAGTTGAAAGTACTCTGTTTTCAACAAATAGTAAACAAATTAAAACAATTTTGAACAAAATGTTTTAAAAAAACTTAAAATTTTGACAGCGAAAACAGAGGAAAAAAAAGTTTTTTTTCTTTTTTATCTAAGGGGAGAAGTTTCAGTTCTTCTGCATCGCTAATTTAAACAATTTTAATTATTCTGAAAATATTACTATTTAAACTTAAATTTTGAATGAAGCGAGTAACCTGGAATTTTCTAAAAAACAACCTGGAAAACCTGGAAAAGTCAGGGAACTTTTTTTGACCAAAAGTGTATGAACCCTGAATTTAAGTTATAGCTGTTTCTTTTTTTTTTTGGTTAAGTACCGTCATGCTTATAACAAGCGCAAAAAGAACGCAATGTTTGCTTGTTATAACCGACTAATTATACAGGGTGTGTACACCCGGGAAAACCTGGAATTGTCAGGGAAAATGACATAGTTAAAAATGTCAGGGAAAGGGAATTTTCCAATTTTGCCTGAAGAAATTTTTTTTCTAATTTTTTTCCCAATTTTCTTTTTCCAATGTTTATTTCAAGGTAATCTATTGAAAGTAAATGTGCAATTAAATATGATTTTTTAAAAATTAATTATTTTCTAGAAAAGGAAAATTTTTATGTGAGCATTCTTTAATACAATATGAAAGAAAAAAAACTGATTATTGGCATTGGTCTATGATTGGCGGATGTTGATTTTTGTTATGCATTATATGATATGCCAATCAATGCAACAAGGTAATCATATTTATACTGAAAAATAGCTTTGTATTTTGCTCAATATGTTTCGTGTTATATACTAATAAGAAAATAAAAAGAATTATTATTGTAAACCAAAAGCGGATGCTAAAAGATTTCACCAAAATGCTAGCATAGCGCATGACACAAAGCATCAAAGAAACGCAAAAATAAGTTGAACGTGCTTTCTTTTCAACAAGTAGTAAATAAATTAAAACAATTTTGAACAAAACATAAAAGAAAAAAAAAATTCATAAAATTTTGAGAGAAAAAAAAAAGGAAAAAAATTCCAAGGATTTTTTTTTTTTTAATCTAAAGGAAAAAATTTTAGTTCTGAGTAACCTGGAATTTTCTAAAAAATGACCTGGAAAAGTCAGCGAATTTTTTTTAAATTTCAACTTAGTTTTAAAAAACGAGTTAGTGAATCATTGACAAAAATTCGTACACACCTGCTTTATATTATTATTTCTGGTTAATATGCTTGAACTGCCTCATTGTCTGAATTTATCTTCCTTGTGCACCCGAAAAAAAAATATAAACTTTATCTCAAGTTCCCTTGAATTATTAAAGTTCAACTTTGCATTAAATACGATTTGTTCATTTTAATGTTAGTATAATAAAAGATGTGTACTTCTCAATGTCTTACCAAAGAGTAAACCTGAATTTAATTCATAGTTTTACAACAAAGTAATATTAACCAATAGAAATAATTTTGCAGTTAAAAATTTGAAAACCAAAAATCTACTAATCACCCACATTTATTTCAAATTTTAATTGAAAATAATTGAGGGCCAAGAAATTTTCTTATTTGCCTTGAACAAGACTTAACGTTGAAGCAATGAGTTTCATTTTAAGCAAAACACTGAATTCCATGCATGTTGATGTCTTTTAATTTTTGAAATCTTAAAATTTCCATGTCTTTTGTTTTTTAGGGCAATGCTTTTAGGCCTTGCTTGTAATGAAATAGCGACTGACATTGCTCTGGACCTTAGCAATAATGAACTAAAATCTCATGGCGCTCTTGTTCTTGAGTCATGTTTACCAGGCATAAGATGTCTTTGTAGTCTTGACATCAGTGATAATGGTAGTATTAATATTTTTTCTTGAAGCTTTCTGTTACTAAGAAATTAAACAGCAGAATTTTCGAAATTATGAACCCTTTTTCTGTTGTTGAATATTTCTAGGTATGCAATACGTAAGAACACTAAAGATAATAGATAAATTTTGCATATTATTTGAAATATCATACTAAAATGTTGCAATTCATTTTGTCAGACCCCAAAGAGTTCCTATTTTTCCTACTTTTTCCTACTTTTTCGAGCTCTCTCCTTATTTTCCTACTTTTTCCTTTTTTTTCCTACTTTTTCTTTCTTTAGTATAGCACTTCTAATTGTGCATTTTTTCTTATTTTTACAATGCCGCACCAATAATTTTCTGCATGTTTCAATTTTAAAAAGCAAAAGAAACAAGCGAATCCTAAGTTTTTAATTCACTGACTACAGTAATTTCTGGAATAAATACTGCGGCGTCTGAGTGTTTAAAATTAAATATTCGTGAGTGACTTTTATGCCGTTGCGGCGTTTATGATCGACCTTTCTTTTTATCACCCCGACTTCAGTTTACTGTTTTTACGAAACAATAAAGAAACAGATACCGGCCAATTCTGATGCAATCATATATTATTTACCCCTCAATTAGAAGCTTTAATTAAAGTAAACGGCCGACTGTCCAAAAAGTGCGGGAAAAGCCGAATTTCCTATTTGCCAAATTTTTGTATAGTTGATTACAGGGGCGGCAAATAGGGGGGTCAAGAGGGGGCGGTTGCACCCCCAAATTTTTCACTAAGAATAATAAAAAAAAGGGTAAATTCAATTTAGATAACTTAGAAAATCATTTGCCTGCAATTTCAGAACAGAAAAAACTGATTGAGAATAATGATTTGCCTTAACTAAAGAAGTAATCTTTTCATATGGATTAAATATTTAAAAATTGTGTAATCTATGTTATGATGGTGCATCTTGTATGAGATGTCCGTACAGTGTTGAGACTGCGCAATTTTGACACGTAAACTCCATATCATTTTACGTAAATTTAATGCTCATATTATAACTTAATGTTTAGCTAGTAAGTGTTCATTGTTTCCCTGTACTTGAAACACATTTTAGCAACTCGATATATTATATTCTTTCATAGAAACTTTTTGAAAAGATATGCTCTTTTTAAAAAACTTCCCACATCAAAAGATACTTTCACATCAACAAATATATCTTCAGGCTCTTTACTTGACAATCTCTGAGTGACACAAATGGTATTCAAGAGTTAAACCTATAAAAGCTCCCTGGAAGAATTACTGGAAAGTGATCTTCTCAATTATAGAAAATCTAATGTTATTTTAATGTGTATGACTTTTTTTGAATTTTTGTTTACTTTATATCCTGCAGAGCGTTTTGTGTACAATGCTACACTCTATCATAAAAATTTCAATATCAATTATTGGATTGATAATTGAAACTCTGTAATTTTCGCACTAATGCATACTTGAACCAAGTGTGGAACTTTGTGACAGAACCTTTTATAAGTTTTTATTGTATGCCAATGTAGAAGAGGTGACAAAACCCATATGAAGTTGCAGTCAAATTATTAAATTAATATTTTGAATAAAATAATCAATTTCTCAAGAAATTGAGGCAGGATTTGATGAGATACATTTCTCTTTGGTCTTAAATTCAATATTTTGTAAGTTGGTTATTGAAAACGAAAATGAAAATATTACACTTATACACTAGCACAGCCAGAAATTCCTTCTGGAGGTTTTTTTTTTTAAAATCAAAAATACCTTCTGGAGGGTTTTGTTTTTTTTTTTTTTTTGGTGAAAAATACTTTTTGGAGTGGTTCTTTTGATCAAAAATACCTTCTGGAGGGTATTTTGGTAGGTATATTTTTTGGTTTTTTGTAGGTATATTTTCTGGAGGGGTTTTTTTTTTTTGGATGAAAAATATGTTCTGAAGGGGATTTTTTTAAAAATCAAACAGCCCTTTCATATGCACAAACTGCTGCATTAGAATTTGCGTTTATGTTAAAACCAATGTCTCTGGGGGGTGTTTTCACCCCCCCTCGCTGCGTCACAACACTTAGAAGAAAAATTCATAGCATGAGGGAAGAGTAATTGTTTCGTGAATTACGACTATACTTTTTAATGACGCAAAATAAATACTAGCCCATTTTAAAAAGCTTTCTTGGTTATTTCAAAGAAAAATATGAAGGAAGTGTGTTTTTTAACATAACTTTCTTGCTTCCATTGTTTTTGGTCTATTTCAATCTGGTCAGTCATTTTAAAGATGACTTTTGTGTCTCAGGAGGTTAGAGAATTACTTTTGAAGAGAAATGTGGCAAGCAAGATCTTCATCTTTACCTACACTGGAAATAAAGCAAAACACTATTGAACAAATATAGTTCCAAAATTTTCTGTTCTTCCTGACCCCAAGAATATCAGACTAAAACTTTACTAAAAAATAAAAACTAGTACCGAAATATTTTGCGAGATAACTTGTCACAAAATAAATTTGAAGCTTTGTTCGCAAATATTTTAATTGTTCTTAACAAGCCTAATTATTCTTAACATTAAAACCATTTTATTATTCCTTCGTTAACCAATATTTATTTTATACCGTACTGAGGAAATTCCTGCTCAAGAAACTCGACCCCCCAAACGAAATGCTGAAATGCCGCCCCTGGTTGATTACAAGTGAAATGGAGCTCTATTTAAACAGAAAGGCAACGAAAAACAATAAAAGGAACGTAAGGAAGCAAAAAATGAAAAACCTGTACACTGTACATATTTTATTGATGTTCGTACAAAATAAAAGGCTCAGATAACAAAAATTGGCAAAAACGGATCACTTCAAAAATAATAGTGGAAACTAACTTTTTTCATACATAAATATGATTATTGTTCATTCTAAATCGTAAACATGATATAAAATTTCATTTTCTTTCCTTGGAAAGAGTGTATTTGCAAAAAAAAAAAAAAAAAAAACTAGATGGGCAAAACGTTCCCGATTTTTAGAGAAAAACCAGAAATCAATTTAAATGTGAGATCCCGTTATTATTCCTCCATTTTTTTTTTAAAGTTGGGGAATAGAGCCACAAGCAAATATATACTGTATTTTTTTTTTCTTTTTAATGGGTATTTTCTATTCAGATATATCATCAATATCGAAGAGTTGCTCATAATTTTTATGTGCTGCATTTATGGCAATGCGGCATTTCGGAACATATAACTTTTTTTTAAACAGACTCTTACTCTTTTCGGGGTGCGGCAATTATATCGATGCTGCGTATCAACTGTAAGTTATTGTGCTCACGGCACCTGATCAAAGGGCGGGGGGGGGGGGGGGAGTGGAAGAGATATATTTGATACCAGTTGCTCCCCCCTCACTCTCAATTTCGTGAACTATTTCCGAATGAATATTTTTGTCGTATGATGTATATCGAACTAAACTACATGTCTTCGCTTTTTATGCACAGAGAAAGAAGCATTAGTAACTGATCTTTGGCTTTGATAAAAATGTTATATTTACCATGCATGCATTTTTGCTTTTTTTTTTTCAGTGACAAATTTTGGAACAAGAAAGAGGTAAAAAACCATCAAACCAATAAAACAATATTCGTTTTTATTGCTTGATTCAAATTAAAACTGGCCCCTCATTCTGATTTTCCCCCGGGGGTGACTAGCAAAGGATGTATACTGAATGCAAATAAACATTAATTTGCCAAAGCCAGTGAGGGGAGAAATTGACCCCACTAACCCCTCATAAATGACTTGCCTGAAACAAAAATTTATGTTGAATGCTAAAAGTACACAACATAATACAAACCGTATAATTTACGTACTTCGTTATATATTTAGTTTAATTATTTTATTATAAATTTTATGTCGCATATTTAAGAACAAATTTATTTTAGTTCTGTATTTTCAGTCTTTTTCCTTTTTCTTCAAATTCAAACATCTGTCCCTGTTTATGCAAGAATGCATGTCAGCTGCTGATTATTTTAACTAAAACTAATTTAATATTTGCTTTGCTTTTTGTATCATAGTTTATGACAACAGGAGCTGAACGTTTTAGTATTTTCAAATGATAAATAGATGCTCTCGAAGGAATGCTTTCGTTTTTGACAAAAAAAATCTTTGACAAAAATGGTTTTATTGCACAAAATTTTTTTTTTTGTGATCGCTATATTGCATTTTATTCTTTCACACTTAAAAATTTTATTACTATATTGTTGAACAGTGTTTCTTTGTTTGGATTTTATTTTCATATATATCTTTGTTTCCACCAGTTTATTTTTCGTACTGTAGATTGTTGCCTTGTTTCTTTCGTTTTGTTTTTGCGACTTGGCCTTTCATTAAATCCCTTTAATACTTCAAAAGTACTGTTAGTTTATTTTTAGGACAGTTTTAAATCAAAAATACTGGTAGTTTTTACATTAGAAATAAAATTTACTTTAAATTTGTTTCCTCTTGACATGTGTGTAGTCCCATCTCTTCCTATTTTTTCCTACTTTTTTAAGTGATTTTTTTCCTACTTTTTCAATTTTTGATTCCTTATTTCCTACTTTTTCCCCTCAAAAAACCACTTCGGGGTCTGTTTTGTACTCTATCCTGTTTATTTATTTACTTATTTTGCTGTCTTTTGTACAATTTTTTTTAATTATTTTTTTATTTATTTATTTATTTTTATTTATTTATTTATTTATTTATTTTTTCTTTGTGCGGTATATAAAACGTTCAATCAAAGATTGGGGCTTAATCGACAAAACTATTTATGAAATGGACGAAATTATTTATAAATTTTTTTTTATGCTGGTCCCTGTTTACCGCACAAAAACAGTTTTGAGTGTATATAATGTTTAGATAAGTTACACTTAGCCTTAGTATTGATCATTCAACTTTGACATATGTTACATTTTTAAAATCAATGTTTAGAGTATTAATTTTGACTATTATCTGAATATTTTTACCTGACTTTTACTTGAAAATTGAAAGGAATTTAAGCCTAAATATATTTTTGTTTTGCTATCTTTTGCTTGTTTGCTCAGCATTTAAACCATTTACTTAGAGTTTTTTTTTTTTTTTTTTTTGGGTCAAATAGCTCAATATGGTTTTCATTTGTCAGCAGAAAAAGAAAAGTACATTTTAGGGAAAGCAATTTAACAGGAATAAAATTCTCTGGAATAGAGAACACTTTAATAACAGGAAGAGATTTTTCAAAGGGCCTATTTAAGGGTATTAAGGGTATTTAAGATGTAAATTTGCTATAAAAGAATTTCTTTGCATTTCTCTTAAACTAGTCAACCAGAATTTATTTTTTAACCCCCTTTTTTTAAGAAAATGAAATTCAATTAAGTGTACTTTAGTTATGTATCAAAGAATGCATTAAAAGCTCTAGTTAACTGGAATTAAACTTTTTATTCTCTTATTTTATTTTTTTATTTAAGAAAATCAAATTCAGTTTGGTATGTTTTAGTTATGTACAAAGGAATACCTCAAAGGCTTTTTTTTTCTGTTAAGTGGAATAGTTTAAAAGAAGTCTTTAGTGCGTATTGCTTCAAGTTTCATATATATGTTTTCTTCCTAACTTTTTAGGTTTTGATGTGGATTTAGCAAATATAGTTACATCTGTAGCAAAAAATAAGTCAATAAAGCACTTATCACTTGGCAGAAATTTTGTGAACATTAAGCCAAAGTAAGACATGGTCCTTTTTTTTTTAAATTGAAATAATTTTTTATTAATTTAGCAAAGTTGGTTTTGTATTTATTAAAGTTGAATATGTATTATTTATTAAAATTGATATTGTTATTATTTATTGAAAATTGATTTTTGTTATTGATTAAAACTGTTTATTTTTTATAATTGATTATCATTATTATTGATCATTGTTATTTGATTACTAATTATTATTTATTGGTTTTAATTTTGATTGAAATTGATTTAGGTACATGACTAGAGTTATAGATTCTATTGTTCAACTTGTTCAGGATGAGGAGACTGTGTTAGAATCTCTCTCTCTTGCTGATTCCAAACTTCGAGGAGATACTTGTGTTATAATCAATGCTCTAGGTAGCAATCAAAGTCTTACTGCTATTGATATAACGTAAGTTACTTGATAACTGTCTCCTTTTTTTTTGTACTACATAATTTACTTGTTTTCTGAGTTTAAAAATAAGTCGATAAATGGGGGAGAGGGGGACCTTCTGTACCCCTTGTGTGCGCCACTGGCTGTATTAATTTCTGTTTTTGCTCTTAAAGTTTAAATATGTCTGTGTACTTTTACTTGTAAGTTTGATTTTAAAATAATTGTGTGGTCATATTGATTGTAATTCATTGACTATCAAAATATTTTAGGGGTAATTATATGGGCGGAGCTGGAGCCAAAACCCTTGCTAAAGCCCTTCAAATAAATTCCAAGCTAAGATCCATATTGTGGGACAGAAATGCTACACCACCGCAAGGTTTTCACGATGTAGCTTATGCTCTGGAAAAGTAAGAAAAATCTTTTATTTATGTTAAGTAAAATGCATATAATAAATAATGCATAATTTTTTTATTTTTTTAATATTTTTTGTGCTTTCCAAAAGTGTGAACTGATTGTAATTTACACTTGATCATCATATTGATTATCTTATGCTTAATTGCACCTTATACTTGTGTGAGTTGCTTATAATTTTATAATTTTTTTTAAAGGAATTTTACTTTGAGATATATGCCCTGTCCTATTTTCGATGCTACTGCTGCCATGAAAGTTGCTCCTGAAAAAACTGAAGTTTCATTAAAAAGGGTAATATTATGAACAATATTACTTGAAGCTTAATTTTATTTTTCATCTAAGCGATTTTATATGTTTGTTTATTGATTTGAGCTGTTTATACCTTCCACTACAGATAGAAGAATGCTTACATCGAAATGTTTCTCCCAAAAAATACACCAATGGACGTGCTTTCCGATTACAACAAGGTTTTCTCCTTAGCTCTGCTCAACAGGTATGAAAGTAATTTTGATATTAAGTAATTATAATTAAATTTTGCTCTGTAATTTCATCTCATTTAGCTATTGGTTTAACTTCAATACTGATAACTATGTATCATGTTGGTGCAATATGTTCTTAATAAAGTAATCTATTCTGTAGTTAGCTTGCTATCTAACCTGCTGTATATGATCCAAATGCGTATTGAAAGACAGTGGATAGGCCACATTTTGCTTTTATTTTAATTTACTAATTAATAAGAATTAGTGAAATTTTGTTTTCATTATAAAAATAAAAATTCAGCAGATATTGGTAACATAGAACCTTTCAAAAAACTTTTTAAAAAGACAATACTTAAAATGAGTGTATCCAGTTGTGATAGCATTTCCAACATCTTAGCTTCACAAGAAAAGTTAGAAACGTTTAACATTTTCAAATGATAGTCATTTATAAATCGTTCGTCATTCGCCTCTTTTTTTTTTCTTTTTTTTATCAAAACAATTTTAGGATTAGAAAGACTTTTGGGAAATATGTCAAATTAATTTTTTTGTGTTTATGTGCATAATCTTACACATTTGAAAATTTTGTACTTGTAAATGTGTTGTTGAATTTTCAAAATAGAATCTGCCCCCCCCCCCCCCTCCATCCATTTCAGATGGTCAGCTGCAACAATGAAGTAAAGCGTTTGCTTTATGGGATAAATTAATATTTTTATAACATAATGCATAATTTATACATGAATTTTGGGATTGAAAAGTGCCCTTTTTCAATACGAAAAATGAAAGTTTCTGGGTGGAAAAAATTTGTGTAAACTTTCAGTATCAAAAATTTTATGCACTTTATGTATTTTTAATTCTGTCTTTACTGAAGTAATGTTTTCATGTTTGTATAAAGTTTGCATTAAAGCTCATCTGTGTTAAATAGTTTTTTCATTGGAATTTGGGCGATGAATTTTTTGTTGTAATATTTTCATTAGTATTTAAATAAAATATTTTATCTTAGACTGTAGATCGATTGATGGTTCACCTTCAAGATGCTGTAAATAATCTTAAAAAGATTGAAGTTGATGGTGTTACTGTAAGTGAAGAAGTAGAAAAAGCAGAAGGATTCCTTAGTGATGCTAATAATGCTAAGCAGGTATTTATCACTCTTTAAAAAAAAAACTATTTCACTTCAAAATATGTAATGGAATATGACTGTCTTTGGAAGATGTTGAAATTTGTTTTACAATGTTTTATTATTGATAGATTGTATGTTACATTGATAGATTGTATATTTATGTTAATAGTCAACAAAACTTGTTGACTGATATAGCAATTTCAATACTGAATTCGTAACAAAACCGAAGAATGTTTCTCTTTCGTTCTGCTCTCAGTTCTTAATTCTCTCTGGAGCGCATCTCAATAACGGCTCTGGATCTCAATTACTGATTTTAAAACAACTGTTTTTGGGCAAGCATATGAATAACTTGGTTGGAACACAATTTTGAACTATCAGGCGTGTGACTTATTCTAGATCAGCGAGTACCAAACTTTTGCATTTCAGGATCCCTTTTTTTAATGATTAAGACCCATGCAGACACATTCACACACATCTATGTTGCATATTTTATAAGATAACTTAATGCAAGAAATTTTATTTATGAGCATTATATAATGATTGGAAAAATCAAGTAAAAATGATTGTTAATATATTGAGCACATGTCTATACTAAACTACTAGTTTTCTGATGTACCATTATGAAATGCCATGTTTGGATTTAATACAAATCTTAAAAGTTCTAATTTTATAAAAGTATAAAACGTAAAATGGCTTTATTAATATCAATATAATGTGAAGCAATGCATATCTTTATAAACAGAATTTTTAACAAATGAAAAAAAGAAAAAAAATTATAAAAGCAACAAAAATGTAGTAATAAAAAATTTATTATGTAAAAACATAAAAAACAAAACTGTAAATATCACACTACATACAAAGTACATAAATTATACTGTCTAAATATTAACAGTGGCACAACCTTATGAGAATTGTCTTTCACATAATCTCTTTGGATATTAAGTATGCTTAATACTATTCTTTATTTGGATCATTTTCTTTAAAAGTAAATAATCATTCAAAAATAAAAGGCATATTTTTATCATATTGCTGTTTGAATAGAACGAAGTTTTTTCATGTATTCACTTTATGACTACTAAGTATCAATAGTAATTTTTACCATTTTTATTTTGCCACCATTAGCTTTTGACAAGATTGCATGAAGTAGTACTGCAACAAGAAGAGTCTGGTAATCCAGTAGAAACTAGACTTCAAGATTTTGTTCAAGAACTGTGGGATACTGTTGAAAGTCATTTAATAGTAAGTTTTCAAATATAGTGGCGTTTAACAAAATAAACGGTGATGCCAACTGAATTGTTTAACCTTTATCTCTAGAGCAGGCTTGGTGTAAATTACGAGAAAATGTAATCGATTATGATTATGAGCCTGAAAAAATGGATTACAGTTATAATTATAATCCTCAGCCAAAACTTAATCATGATTACAGAAACAATTAGATTATGTAAAAAGTATAATCGATTACGATTATGATATGCCGATTACGATTTTGATTATGATTAAAGACTCGTGCGGGAAAAATACCACACACACACAGATACGCATTTATATACCTGTATATATATACATTATTCTCATGGCACATTTGTGGTAACAATGTCACACAATTGTGGATTCTGATTTACTAATAACCCAGGTCCTATTTATTGCACGGGCACCAGGGGCTTGTGCCCTGGGCAGGAATGCAGGACACTTCTAAGGAGCAAAAAATTGTTCTATAATATCTTTTTTTTTCCTGTGCCAGCATAAATAAGCATTTTACAGGAAGAAAATAAACTGACTTTTAATTTGTGATTTTGTATGTCTTAAATTGAAATTTTCCAAAAATCTCATAAGAAAAGAAACGCAAAGACAATCAAATGCACAAGAGCACTAGCGTGCTTTATAAAAGTTTTGTGGCACCTGACTGACACCATGGTGGTGTCAGTTCTAATCAGTATCACTTTCAAAAAACTAAGTGCGAAAGGGCCTGAAAACATGGGTTTGTGCATTTGATATTGCTCTCTTTCCCAAGCGGCAGCTTCGCTCTTTTTACCTGCCATTGACGGATGAAAAGGAAAATTGATGACCAATTCTAAAAAGCAAATAGAGCTTGTTTATGACCCTCAGCCGTTAACGAACACTAAACAACAAGGCCTTAGGCTCTGACTAAAAAGCTTGAGGTTATGTTTCTATCGAACTCATATTTTCTTCTCACCATTGTAGAATTGCAACTTAAAAGTTTTCACTTTCAACAAGTCAGGATTACATGATTACCAAACGAAATTACGATTAACTAAATTAGATTACAGTTATGATTCTGCAAGACACACTAGATTAAAATTAAGATTACAAGATCACGAGCGTCCCATTGCCAGATTATCTCAAACAGTTCATTTAATTTATACTTATTATACATTATTTTATGTACATTTCATTTAATAAATTGCAGTGTACTTTATGTATTGTACATGTTATGGATTTGCTCTTGTAATTATGAACTATTTGTTGTTGTTTAGTTAATGTTTGTGAATAATATTGATTAGTACAAATTAGTTTCAGAATTTCAAAAAAGCCATCATACACATTTATCACCCTGATGGAGTTAACTTACAATAAATTAGTGCATTAAGTTTTTTTTTAATTTCAAGATTTACTAAATCATGATATTTAGTTTTTGGGTTCATATAAGCTTTTTAAGAAAAACTTTCGTTACAGAGTACTGCATCTTGCATGCTGAAATGTGTTGAGGATCAGTGTCCAAACATTGTTGGAGAGGATGTAAGTTTGTGTATTTTTTCTACTTTTCATAAAACAATCTTGATATTCTTAATATAGAATCTTGAATCTGAATAAAATAAATGCATGTGTTGTTTTTCTTATAATAAATGTATGAAGAGTGAAATATGTAAACCTGAATTTTTCATTCTTTCATCTGCGAGCTTTCCATAAATGTCACACTTTTTTTTCAGCACATTCCCCCTCCTCCCCCCATCTCGAAGTGCCATACCCCACTTTACCACCTCTACCTGTCACATGCCATGTTATGTTACAAAAATATATTGTTATAAAAAAAAATATTTTAACCAAAATGTGATCTCACTTCTTGTTACCCCCTCCCACCTCTTGTTACAATTTCAAGAATCCCTCTCCCCTCTCAACATGTGACAACTTTTGTGGGAAACCCCCCACTATTATCTTTCCCTCAAAGATGTGTTGAATTATTTTTTAAATTACTTCTTCATGTTAGCTTTCTTTCTTTTCTTTGAAAAAATTTGCTATAAATAAATAAGATAAGTAGTACCTTCTTTTGGTAACAGTGAGTATAAGTAATACATTCAATTATTTTTCCAGTAACCGAAAGTAATAATATACAAGAACCAATTTCTTTACAAATATGGGATTACCAGCTGACCCATGCATTGCATTGGTATAGTATATTGCAGAGAACTGGACCCAATCCCTCACTAGTCGAGATAAGTGAGGACTTATCTCGAACTTTAAAATAATTATTCTTCCATTGCTCTGTTAGCTTAATGGACTTATGAAGTTCAGAGCCTTTTTATGCCGTTTTGGATCCTAAAATTAAAATTCGAAAAGTTGGGTACCTTTTTAGAGTTGGAAAACTCCTCAACTACTCTTTTGGGGTGCAAAAGCATCTCTCTGCCAAATTTGGTCGAGACTTGTGCATTCACTGCTTTATTTATATGGATCACATTTATATAGATAATTTTCCAGAACAGAAACACTCACATTCTTATATGGGACTGCCATTCTTGTACAGCAGATTTTGACCATGAGACTGATATCCCAGTGGTAGAGTTTGACTTCTTACATCTCAAAGGCAAAATTTGTGCTAGCCATTTCATCCATTCTTCAATTAATTTATTTTTTGCATATTATATAGGTTATAAATTTTATGTAATGGTAAATAATTTATTATATTTTCATTTTAAACAACTAGGCTGCTTGGATAAATTGTATGACTGATTTTGTATTGTGCATTATAATTTACAAATTATAATCTAAGACTATCTTGTAAATCCTATTCAATATTTCATCAGGGTAAAATTATGTTTTACATGGGAATTTTCCTATATATTTAATTTTAAAAAAGCACTAAATTTATGTTCTAGATTCGACGTGATTTGGAAAAACTTTGTCAGGAAAGGGGTGTCATCCCTATTGATTTTGTTCGTCATTCTTTGCTAGAGCAAGCTGGTACTAGCATAATGAATAAAGTTAGGTAATACTTTTTTTGCATACATTAACTGATTACAATTTTTTTTTTTTCTACTTTATTTCAACTTCATGATTTGTAATACTAAGTAAAACTACTGCAGTAAAATGCTCTTAAATTAGCCGTAAACTATTTTAGTTTAAAAGGGAAGAAAAAACCTTTTGAAGGTATTGCAGTATAAGTTCAGCTGCGTGAAATATTAGAGAAGGGAAATGTGTAACTTTGACAGTTGATTAGAATCTTATTTGATCAGATCAGAAGTTGCTAACCTCAGGGCTGCCATCCCCCTAAGAGCAAGGGTGCATCCTAACCATAGTACACCATGACCCCCCCCCTGATGGGCACCCCTTGTTAATCTTGTATGAATGATGTAAAAACTTAGTTTATACTGTCCTATTGTGATAATGAAGAAAAGAATTTTATATGACCCAAGTTGATTTTATTTCGTAGCACTAGTAATATTAATAGAAATCAAAAAGGGAATTTTTAATGAAGACTTCTCAGAAGCAAACAGGAAATTCATTCAATATCAGTCCTCTAGTCAGTGGTATGTTTATCTTCATCAGTATGTTTATCTTCGTCAGTGGTATCATCTATGCCAATAATAGTAACTTGTGGTGCTGTGAAACATAAATGTGTTTAAGAAATTGTTAATATTTAAATGGTTCTAACTAATTTAACACTTAACTAAATCCCAGTGAGGAACGCGGATTAGATTAAAGGTCAATTGCTTAAAATTTTAGATTTGTTGATGGATTTTTTTTAAATACCGAGCAACATGGAAAAGCAAAGTGAAGTTTTATGATGCATCATACTATGACTGTTGGTTACATACTAAGTACTCTGTTGTATAATGCTATTTCTAAAATATATTTGCATGAAAAAGAAATAAATAAAAATAATTTGGAAAAAAAAAATAAACTGCAACTAGAAATGGAAATTTCTCAAAAAAGTAAACTATTTCATTCCTTGAACAATATCAATACAACTTTTAAAAAAATTTTGGAAGTCAGCGAAAAAAAATGGGTAATATGATACATAACTGTAATCAATTACAAGAATAAATTTAAATAGATCCAGGTCTTTCAATATCATTCCCATAAACTAAATTGATAACATATTTGTGTAATGATAAAAATGTATCCTTCTTAATTTTTAGTGGTTTTTCGTAAAAATATAAGCGAAATATGGCTGCACATCATTTTACCTATTGTTTTTCGCCTACTTCCAAAAATTATATTCAAAAGTTGTATTGATGAACAGATTTTTACTTTTTTGAGAAATTTCCTTTTCTACCTTCAGTTTTTTTTAATGCCTGAAGCTAGTTTTTGATTGTTGTAGCTTTAGACTTAACAGCTTTCATTATTGTTATTTTTATCAATGATTTGCAGAGATGTAAAAATACCATTTGTGTAATCATTCTTTTTTCAAATTTTTAACAATGCTTTTCAATATGAATATCTTGCACGAATGAACGTTTTAAAACAAGTCATGTTACGGCTTGATGTATCACAATATTCAAAGTACTGAAATAAATGTTAATTTCCATAAAAATTCTCTCTGAATTATGGGCGAGTCATATTTTTTATTGTTTAATATTTAAACTTATAAGGGTTTAATTGCTTACTTTTTGAGTTAATTCAATTTAAACTCTGCATGTAATAAGATGTTTCTTCATCTGAATTCCACTTTATTTGTAGGTGAGAAATAAATTTTAAAACAAAAAATGAAGCTGGATATAAGTTAGAACATTTATAAGAATGTTTTCCTTTTGATCTGTTTCTTAGGAAACAACATGTTTTTTTTTTTTTTTTTTAAACAAATGTATTGATATTTCACTTATTTATATATATTTAAATATCTGTTTATGTTGCTCATATCTTTTTTTGTTTTTCAGTGAAGTTAATTTATCTGTAGCAGCACATGTATCAGATAGAATATTTGATGAAATTATTGAATCATTATCTCGCATTCATCGAGAATTGGTAAGTAGTGTGTTCTGCTTTGCTTGTTTCAAATATTACTGTCTCTATTTGTTTTTTTTTATTTGCTTACTTATTTATCTTATTTATTTATTTTAAATTTCTCTTGCAACTTGGTATGCCTTTTAAATTCAATGGATAATGTTGCCTCTTGCTCATTAAAGGATTTTTTCAAGCCATTGTTGTTCAAAGAGTACATTTTATGTTTTATAATAGATTTGGCATTTTAAAAGAAGCAATGTATTTATACATTCAAAACTTTCAAATAGTGAAAGACCATTTTCTTTCTCATAAAGACTGGGAAAAAACTTGCAAAGTATTTCAATCCTGGAAGATGCTGCATTTACTTTGAACTCGATGACTAAAAAACAATACGCACGGATTCGCAACTAAATGTGTTAAAATAATCTGAAGTGGTAGTTTGTATAATAATGTTGTTTTTGTGAAATATAGAAGTTTTACCTTTTAAAAGAATCATCTTTACTACCTTGAGTTTTTTTTTCTGTTTCATTTTTGCTTTCTATATATTTCCCGGGTTATACTTTTTGTAACCAGGCCCCATGAGAAACATGAAGTCGGGGTTTCACTATATATAGATATATATATATATCTCTATTTTTAATGGAGAAGATGATTTTGATGATTTGACAGTGCATTTTTTATATTTGGTTTCAAACATGAACAAGAAGTTCCATCTGGAACTAAACAAGTCTACTTTCCTGTGTATCAACATCCTCTCTCTAGCATGTGATCAATCTTCTTTTTATTAACTAAAATCACAAATTATGCCAAACATACCTTTTTGCTATTTAAAGCTAATTTCTAAAAGCAAAATATACCTCTCTCATCTGGTGAAATAAACAAGTGAAAAATAATTTTTTGAACAAATATGGTAGTGACACCTTTAAAACAATGCAGCTAATATACTTCCATTAAAAAAAATAATAAATAAAATAAAAATTTGAATTTTATCATCTTGAATTCAAATTATGTTTTTCGCAATCACGAGTGTGTGTGTATATGTAAGCGTGTGTGTTTGTGTGTGGAGGGTATGTGTGTGTGTGTGTTTGTGTCTGTGTGCAGGCATGAGTGTGTGGGTAGTTGTGTGTATGTGTGTGTGGGGGGGTATGTGTATGTGCGTGTAGGCATATGTGTTTGTGTCTGTGTGCAGGCATGAGTGTGTGGGTAGTTGTGTGTATGTGAGTGTGTGTGTATGTGTTTGTGTATGTGTGTAGGTGTATATATGTATGTGTGTGTAGGTGCGTGTATGTATGCGTGTCAGTGTAGGATATTGACGACACCTGGAGACGGTTTTTGCTAGAGGTGCAGCATCGTGAGGACCCGGTCGACGGTGATGCTGTGGAGGGTGGCGGTGTTAAAAATGATAGGACATCAAAAACAGTCAAATGAAAGCAATAAGCAATCGTGATTGCTCAAAAAAAAACTTTAATCTCTTTCAAAAAGTATTAAAAATAAAAGCACATCAAAATAAATAAATTTTATCGACAAAAAAAAATTTTTTTTTTAGCTCTTTCTTTTGCACAAGAATAAAAGGCCTCACATATCAAAAGTGAATGTTCTCTCATCTTTATCTTCTCATTTCTATTTCGATGAAATCAAAGTAGATTCAATGCATGTACAAAAGTGTAGAATGTGTTCAGTAAACACAAAAACACTTTATCGATACTCTTGCCTTTTGAATATTCATGAACAGAATTTAAAATTTTAATTGATATTTGTACTTATGCTTTGAAAAACATGTGAACTGATCCCCATATTTTTTAAAAATTTTGAATGTTTATGTAGCATGAACAAGTGAATCAACAACGTTGTACTACTCCTGATGTCTTGAGAGGAGGAATTTGTGTTGAAAGTGGACTTAGAATAAGTCATAGTGGGGATTCTCAACTGGATCGTGATAGTTATAGTGAGAATTCAGATTCACCTTTGGTAAGTTATTTTTAATAATTGTGCTCACAAAAAATTACTATCTCTCTTTATTGTCTCACTTATTTACTATCTCAATCATTTACTGTATTCTAACTAAATATTTCCAAGAATAATAAGCCTTTATTTGTAATTATGGTATTTGTTAAATACAGTCGAATCTCAATAACTTGAATATTCCTTTTATCTTGAAAATTTCATTGGGTCCCAAACTCTTGAGACTGTTGTGGAAACTTCTCATAACTCTAACTACCAATAACTCTGACGTTTTAGCCGATCCCTTGTAGTTTGAGTTATCGAGAGTTGACTGTATTTTAAATTGGTAATTTTTTTAAATCAAATTATACTTAACAATTATAAGTAATATCTTTTTAAATGTCTGATTTTGTTAGT
This sequence comes from Uloborus diversus, assembly GCF_026930045.1. Taxonomy (NCBI): domain Eukaryota; kingdom Metazoa; phylum Arthropoda; class Arachnida; order Araneae; family Uloboridae; genus Uloborus; species Uloborus diversus. The sequence goes on along the minus strand of NC_072736.1, from coordinate 75,475,657 downwards.
GATACTTAAATTTAACTTTCTAATCCAAAGTTAGTGGTTATTAAATTTTGGTTATGTATGTTGTAAATTCATATGTTATGTGAGAAAAAGTCGTGTAAATTAATCTGACTGTAATTTATTTCTTTTATGCTCACAGCAGTTGGCTTGGCTTAACTTAGTAAGTAAAAATCATGATCTGTGAAGTGTTGATTTTAAATGCTTTATTTTTTCATAAGATGTTTTGCACTTCATGTTTTAAAATTCTTATTTTTTCATGAATGAATATTATCATTGTATTATGTATATTATTCTGTCATCTATTTTTGTCAAAACCAAAGTTTTGCCAAATGTGTGATTAACTGCCAATGAAGGAGTGGCCAAACTTGCTCTACTGATTTCAAAAATTTTCGGATGAAAATGCTTGCCATGATTTTATGGTCTTAATATTCATTTGGCAATAGTTATGGTTTAGAGAAAGATGATAGGTAGAATAATATGATAGTGCCTTATCTTATTATCTTGTGATGTACATTTGTCGATTATATTTAAAAAAGCTAACCTTTTTGTGTAGGCTACTCCCAAGCTGACTAATAAAAGAAAAAGTGTACACGTAAGGAAATTGAGGCCTCAGTCTGTAGTAGGTAAGCAGGGTCATTAAAACTTCTGACATTTAAAGCTGTTTTATTAAAATATCTATTCGTCAATTCTCATTTTTTTAATGTCTTTAAATAAATAAAACTGCTAAAGTTTCAAAACATTAAATAAGTCTTGAAAAGCTTTTTGTAATTTGGTTTGAATGCAGTATCATGATGACAAAATTTTTAAAAAATATGCAAATAACATCACTAAATCGACATTTGGAGAAATGTTTTCACAGCTAATCTAAATAGTATATGGTATTAATATTAAGACCCCGCATTGGTTAACCCAAATAAATGTTTCAAATAGTTTTGTACTTTAAAAAGAACTAATTCAATCAAGACTCAGTGTCATTACACCCTTTGGTTCTGGCACACTCTGGTTAAGAAAAACTGATTTAAACGATAAAATTAGACCATTTTCAAAATTTTGACATCTGTGCTATTTCAATTTTTCAACTTCTTTATTAAGCATTAAAAGTCTCAAAAGATCCAAAATCAATTTTTTGAACTTCTGCAGACACCTATTTAGCCATTATGTAGCATGTACATTAATTAATTATGTTTTACAACAACAGTTATGGAAGTTGCAAAATTTCGAGTTAAACCCAAATGCAAAGTTCAATTAAATTGTGAAAAATCTTGGGGCGATGGACCTAAAAAAATTGTGAATCACTGCTGTATACACTGCTAAAGTATAGTGAAAAGTATCAGCAAAAGGGTATGTTGAAAATACTCGGCTCATTTGTTCTCATTGATTTTGAAATAGTGATATTTTTATAGTTTTGTGTTTGGAAAATCCACTTAATGGTGTCCTTCTAACTTTGATGCCAACAGTTGAAATCCTTAAACCGCTTTAAAATTTAATTAATGGCAAATTCATATTTTCTTATAATAACTCAATGCTTCAAATTTTTTTTAAAAATTGCTTTTATTAAATTTTCATATCTTCAGATAGTGTTGAAGGAATAGCTGCTGATGACATTCCAGATCTTTTACCCAAAGATGAAGGTAATATTTCCAACTTTGATTCTAAATAACCTTTTTTTGATCAATAATTATTAACTAAATAATAAAAAAACTTAATCATTAGAATTAATGTTAAGTCTTTTAATGTGAAAATGTTTAAAATTGTTTTTCAGAGAGCTTACCTAGTCTTTCACCAATGTCAGAAAAGTTAGAACACCTTGGAAAAGCTCGTCCAAAGAGGCCAAAAACGAGGGCTCCTACGAGACCTGCAATTCAAGGCAAAGAGCCCCGAGAAGAACCGCAAGACATTGGTGAAGGATTAGACAATTTTTTCCGTCAGCAGAGAAATTCTCTGTCTACGCCAACTCTCTCTCCTGACTCTGAGGAAGTTAGGTTTGTGCTAAAAATCTTTTACTTTACATAATAATTCCCTTATTTTGTTGTTTACTTTTAAAATCTTTTTTCGGTAAAGCAGAAAACAGTTTGGTAGTAGATATTTGTCTTTGTGTAGAAACTAAATGCAGGGGTCCTGCTGACGCACTATAGCATGTAAAAGACACATGATGCCTGAAAAGGACCTTATTTTTCAAGCACAAGGTGTCGCAATATAAAGCTTGATAATGGAGGGATGGCAGCTGACCACGAAGCAGAAACATCATTTGTATTTGTAATTGGTAGCACCAGCCAAAAAGCTCCGAGTAGTAAGAGGAGCATTCTCACTGATCCTATCTATTACAAAACAAAAACAACCTATTACAAATGATACAGTTGATGTTTCCACTTCAAGATCATCTGCCATGGTCAATCTTTACTGGCTATTTCCCCTCCAGGTTCCCCCCCCCCCTGAAGTTCCTGAAAGTTAAACCAGAGCAGAATGGAATTAATTTTTGTCCTGATAGGATTATAATTAGAGGTCTTTAAAAGTCTATTTAGCCATTCCTTTGTATTTTTCTTTCTTTCAAAGCAGTGGACTCTTTGTCTGAACACTCTCTAATGTGAATACCCTGATATTCTGAAGAAACCTTTTTTATTAAAAAAAAAATTGCATCCTTGGAATTTTCTAACTTTTACCCTTGCCAATGAAGCAATGTTGGGATATTTTTAGATGCATTACCAAATTCTTGCTAATTCTTTTTTGCTGATTTTATTTGTGCTATGTCTCTCCCAGTGCCATCGAATTTCAAATTCAACTTTTCTGTTAGTGACAAATTTTACCTTTTTTTTTCTTTTGCGTGAATTATAAAGCACTTGCAAATCTGCATTAAATGTATGTTCAAAAAAACCGTACAAATGTTAAAAAGGATATTTTAATTCGTTTTTTTTTTCTTTTTAGAAGTTGAAGGCACACTCTTGTTGTATGTTAGATCTAGATTATGATTGACATTGATTTTGTCTTCTGAATATATCAAAAGACAATATCATTGTTGTGTTCTTTTAGAAATGAAGATGTTTTACTAAAATTTACTTTTGGGCCTTCATTGAAGTTTAGTAAATATTGTTTTTATGCCTGATATTTCAGAGACAGAGCAAACAGCAGTAGTACATCAGCAAGTATACTTAGCGGAGATTTGGCTTCTTCTGAGTGTGCTGTCAAAGCAGATCGTTCTCCAGAAAATGAAAAGAAAGAAAGAGGGTGAGTTTCAGATTGTGCTGTTTGGTGAAATAATGCTGAATCCTACATCAGCCCTTCCAAGTTTCACTGCCATTGACATTTTGATGAACACAGACACAATTGTTTCAGCATTCATTGGTAAAATTCAAAGAGTTAAGTTTCACCTGATTGGGGGGTATGTTTACAAAATTTAGAATTTTAATTCTTAATATTAAGTGGACTTTCTCAAAGTTATGGTTATTTGGTTACAGCAAAATTTGTTTTCATTAACTGCTATCAAAAATTTTATGCAGTTTTGACAATCAAACTTCATTTGTTGATGCCAAAATTTCAAGAAAATTTCGTTTTGTTAAATAATGTAAAACTTACCTCATGGTATTATCAAGTAATAAAACTCGTATTATCCCTGGCATTATGGAATATTTTGTGACATTCCTTAGCTTTATGATTTGCAGTTTTTCACTTACTTTCATCTGGTAAAATTGAAAGTGAAATATAGATTATATTGAAGGAATATATCATACTTTCATGGTAAAAAGGTTGCAACTAAAATCTTGACTTGTTTTTCAAGTGAGGCATCAGACAATTTTACTGTTTTTTTTTTAAATTTATCTTCTATTAAATTTACATTTATCTGAAGTTGAAGTACCTTTTGGATTACATAACTTGTTTTGGGATTGTTTTTAAAAGAAATTAACCAGTATGAGAAACTAGAATGGTATTATCTTCCTTTTTTTCTGTGCCAATTACTATTAAAACTATCCCATGTCATTTAAGAAGTGATTTAGGTTACAATGACATCCTTTAGTACATAAATGCAAGTTTGGTAAAACATAAAAAGCTCTAAAGTTACTGAACTTCAAACTTTTTTTCCCCCCCTTCAGTTATGGTTTTCTATTCTATCATTGAGGGTACTATTTTGTATGTGCCTAATATTTTAAAATTGTTAGTTTTTCAACAAACCCAACCGACTTAAGACAGTTGAAAACTTTTTATCAAATAGTTTTGATTGAAAAATTGAAGCATATGTAATTAGTTTATATTATTACACTATCATACCCACAAAACCAGCATGTCAAGCTGATGCTATTGCAATTTTGCAAGTTTACTAGAATTTGTATGGGATCAAGATAAGTTTTTTCTGACATTAAACTTGTTTTTAAAAATTGCAGTACTGTACAGTTGCATACAGTTATCTTTAATATTAAGAAAGCACAATAGTAAAACTTACTTAATCAACAATAACATTTTGACAAAGAATGGAATAACAAACATAATTACGAAATAAATTAATAAAAAATACTTTATTTAAACATTATTTACTTACTTTAGGACATGTTTATGTCTACTGTTCTTGCAAATAATTTAAACTCTTTCTTTATAAATAAAATCATTTCTCTCGGGTAAAAAAAAAAACTCTCTTTATGTGTATAGATATTTCATTTATTCTGCTAAAATGTTCCTTAATTATTCTTTTAGTTAGTGGAATTAATTAAAGTTTTATACGCAATAAGTAAAATATCGCCTTTTTAATTTAGAACAAATATTTGGTTGTAAATTCAATTTACCTTCAAAAAGTTATATTGTCTTTCTCTAAAAATAAATGCTATTTAAAATGAAGAGTATGATGTAATCAGGCACGGATCCAGAGGATGGGTCCTGGCCCCCTAATGTGACAAAATATTGCTTAAAGCTGAATTTTGAGAGGACCTATATTTAAAAAAAAAAAAAACTCCTTACACCCCTATTTGAGGACAAAATTGTAATTTGACCCCTCCCTTTCCAATATTGACCCCCTCCAAAAGCAGAAGCTGAATCTGCCGAAGACTCAAATTTTTGACAATCCTGGTGGTCACAATTCAGGTGGAATTTCTTTGAATTTTGCTATGAATTTAGCATTGAATACTTTGCATTTTTGCTTAAATTTTTAACCTATTTTTATGTATTATTATTTGTCACTTGTTAGTGTTTCAGTTTTTTAAATATTTTAGAATGACAACTGCAGTATGCCATTTATTGTGCTCAAGCAACCAGTTTTTTTTTTTTTTAAATTGGAAAGGTTGTTCTCTTTTCAAGGCTGTTTACCAGAGTATAAAATTGTTAATTGATTTTTTAAATGTTGTTTGTTTAAAATTTTGTTGCCAAAGATATTGATTTTTATGAGTTGTTTTGTATATAAAAGGTTTATTTCTTTTATACCATTCTTGCTTGTATTTTGCAAGCTTGAATCAACATTTTTTATGTTAGATATTTTATAATTTATATTTTACACTTTGCGACTTTTGTTTTATTTTTATAATTAGATTTTCTTTTTTTACCACATTTTTACTAACTCATTTTCTTTTTTTTTTTTCTTTTTCATTCTGTCGTTTTTTCTTTGTTTGCATATAATGTGCAATAAACAATAATGTATTTTCATTCTACATTTTGTACATATTTCTTAGTGCAATATGCATTTGTTTTTTGAAAGATTCATGTGCCAAGATTGTTTCTATACTTGTTGATTAATTCTTCATTTCTTATAAACAGGAATGATCAGTTAAAATTTCTTTCATCTGTCTATTATTATGAACTGTTTTCTTGAAGCGACTTAAATTGACTATAAAATGTTGAATTTTCTTTTAATAAATTTAGAGAAGCAGTTATTTCATTGCTTAGCATTTTTGTACAAGATTTGTTGTATTTATAGGGATTCTTTAGTTTATGTATCAATTTAAATTCTTCGTTATTTACATGTCGCGCAAATGATAGTGTGTAGTATCCGAAATCCCTTCCCCAAAATTTCCAGTTGCTTCGTTTTTTTTACTTTTATATTTTTACAAATGTAAAGAAGAATTTTTTTTTAAAGCTTACTTTTTAATGTGACTATTTTTCCCCCTTTTTTAAACATCAATCATTGAATTATATCTAGAAGAAAAAAATAAAGCATTTCTTTTCAGTTCTTACTAAGGGCTTTGTATGAGAAGATTACCACATCAATATGGCAATTTCTAATGATTGTCTCCTTTGTTTTTAAACTTTAAATTTAGAACCAACTTATTGAACTTACTAAGTTGATTAAAACCAAAATGAAAAATATTCAGGAAAACAAAATTGAGTACCTGCTAATTTGAAATTCATTATAGTAAATTTGCCGCTCATTACAATTTTTATATTAAACTTAAAAATTTGTAAATGGCTTTTGGAGCTGGTGTATTTGAACTTTAGGTAATAATGCTTTATTTATGCTCCGACTTTTTTAGGCAATTTATGTATGTTTACCAGGAAAAAAAATCATACTGATTGCATAGCAATTCTTTGTTGTTAGTTTAACATTGTAGTTACAAGTTGTGAAAATTTAGCATTGATACACTCTTAGTTTAGTCCACCATTACAACATAGTTATTGTTAAGCATTTTCTGAAGTTTAAAAAATCTTGTTTTATTATTATTATTATTGTTTTAATTTTATTTGTGAACAGTTTAGTAATTTTTTTCTTAAATATTTTTTAGAAAACAAATTATTTCTTAATATTATACTCCTAAGATCAAATTGTGAATTTTTTTAAAATTAAATAACAATCAATAATGAAAATTTGCTCAATTTTTAGAAGCTACTGATTTTATTTAAATGGTGCAAAATTAATAGATTGTGAATTGATTTTTTAAGTACAAAAATGTTGATTGTATTATTCAATACAAGATTTTCTAAGCAAGTGTTATTCACTTACACATGTGTAATTAAACAGTTTGGAAGCTTTTAATACTCAATTTTGTGTTACATATCGCAATTTGTCTAGTCTTCAACAGTAATAATAGTAAACTTATTTTCTTGATCTTTGCTCAATGCAAATGATTGCTGCTTATTTTAGTGTAAATATTTTGTAGCTGTAATAAATACATTTTATAAATGAATTTCTCTGTGTGAGTTTTTTAAAAATTACAACTGTCCTAAAAGTGTTAAACATATTTTATATGTTTGAGTTTGAATGTCATCATTTTTTTTCTAATTTTAGTTAAATTTTCTTTTTTTAAATGCATGTTCTTTATGATCAATTTGCAATGCATGATTGATGTATTTTTTTTATTTATTATTATTTTTTATTAGCATTAGTTTTTATTTGTTTTCTCTTCCAATATATTTGTGTATGCACTTTTTTATAGAGTGAACACTTAACTTTCCCAAAGTAATTTTTGCCTGCATAGAGATTATTAATGGAATGTTCCTTTTTATGTCCTTAACTCTTGCAATTGAAAAACTGCTTCTCTAAGCCACACTAATTTAGTAGTACATGTACATTTTTGTGCATTGTGATTGTTTATGATTGTTTTTCATGTTTTGAAATTAACATTGTTATGTTATGACATAATTTTCTTTGGCATGACTCTTTACTTGGAATGGAAACTAAATTTTGAAAATACATCTACAAAGAGTAATATAGAATATTGTTTAGTGAACCTATTATGAACGATATGGTATGGTTTATAATCTAGTTATTGCTAGATGGCATGTGCATTATATTATTCTTGGTTGATGTTCTCCAACTTCACTTGTTCCTCATAGTTACCTAAAAAACTATGAAGTCAGAAACTAAAGACTTATTGCTTTCTGGGTCAATCCATACAGGTTCGACGAATGAGTGCACTCGCCTCGCCTATTTTTAATTTTTTTGAAACTCAAAAAGCTGCATATGAATGATGTTTAAAACAACCTTTATTTTTTCCCTAACCTTAACCTTTGATTTTTTAGAGGTCATCAAAAGTTATTTTCGTAGTCAAAAATGGGACTTTTAGACCTTTGCATTTTGACCCAAATCTGATTGAATAACAATCATGGCAGTATATTTAACATTTTGATGTTAAAGTACATAAGACAATAGTCTCACACACTGATTTATGTAGCTATAACTTAATAATTAAAATAATGGCAGCAGGCCAAAATTCAAGGTCAAATGCAGAATTTTTACTCATTTCAAAAGGTTATAACTCGCTTAGGGGACAAAAACACAAATCGAAATATGGCAAAAATGAATCACTGGGATCACACCAATGAGAAAATCTAACTGTAGTTATGTGTTTGTTTACCCTTTACAAATTACAGCCCCTCAAAGATCAGAAAATTGACAAAAATGATATTTTTAGAATCCTGTAATTCAAAAGGGGATGGAATTAAAAATAAAATTTCTTAGCCAATTGAATTTTCCATTCAAGTACTATGCATGTTATATACAGGGTGTCCCAAAAGGTCGTTTACAAACTTAACATGCTGGTCTGTCATATGATGAGGAACAAGATTTACATAGGAACATGTGTTCGCAAACGCAATGCTGGCGCAATACATGCACACAAAGTCAGACACTAACGGATGCAAATCATGCCGCATATCTATTACTAAAAGCCGATTTTACACAACATTTTAGTTTTGAAGGAAGGTTTATAGCTGTTGTTGAAATTTGCTGCCTTTAGCTGCCATACACGCGTCGCAACGACTAAGTACCGACCGTCGTAATAACGATCCATTCTCACAAGATTGCACCTATCGCTGCGTTGTCGTTGCAACGTGATTATGACAGCTGGCGGACAGCAAATTTTAGCAACTGCTTTAAGCTTTTCTTAAAAACTAAAATTTTGTGTAAAATCGTCTTTGTGTAATAGATATGCGGCATGGTTTGCATCCGTTAGTGTCTAACTTTGTGTGCATTTAGTGCGCTAGCATTGTGTTTGCGAATGTATGTTACTATGTTAATCTTGTTCATCATGATATGACAGACCAGCATGTTAAGTTTGTAAACGACCTTTTGGGACACCCTGTATATTGTTTTGTGTGTTTGGTTTGTAAAAAAGATACAGGCTTTTAAAATTGAGTAATTTTGCTAGTTAATTCACACACTAAAACAGAAATAAAAAGTGTGAAAACTTCATTACATCTTCTTAAGTCAAATATATTGTGCTCTATATAACAGATTATACTGAGAAAATCATATTGTAAGTATAAAAATAATTATTTTAATTGGATAACTTAAAAATATTTGGACACGAATCAGTGGTTCATATTTAATTGACAGCTCAAGTAGTTAAGAAACAAGGTGTTCCGTTTTAATCTGCAAGACCTCTATTTTCGCAACCGTTAGTCCTGGATGTATACTCCCAATTGCAAAATGTTTAAAATGAGATGCAGGGTTAAGATATTGAAAATTCGAAGTAAAAATTTAAATGAGTTAAAAAATGCAATATTTAACTTTTTATACAAGCCCTAGGTCCAATAACTAATATTCAGGGAAATAATCTCCGTTGAAAAATAATTCCAATGCAACAAATTTGACACTACAACGACCAATATTCACCGAGATATGAAACGCAGCGTTTTGTGACTTACACCACTTTACATTCATCATCAATAACACCTTTTGAGAGAAAATATAGTAGTTAATAAGGGTTTAAAATTATATGTGTGCATAGAGTGTGGTTTTTAAAATTTATTGAAGTTTTGTAGTGTTTTTGAGTATCATGGCATAACATTTGTATTTATTTTTAAATAGTAATGAAAAAAAGCAGTTTTTAAATTTAAATTTTGTATACACAATGGGATTGCATATGTTTAAGACAAGTCACATAAGTTAATTTACAGAGAGTATGTATGTATTGAAAATTGGTGTGTGTACATTATCAGTATAGTCTATATATTAACTACTTTTGAACTGTCAATCAAGTATGAACCACTGATTCATGTCCAAATATTTCTAAGTTATCCAATTAAAATAATTATTTTTATACTTATAATATGTTTTTTTTTCAGGGTAATATATTATATAGAGCACAATATATGTAATTTAAGAAGGTGTAATGATGTTTTCACACTTTTTATTTCTGTTTTAGTGTGTGAATTAACTAGCAAAATTACTCTATTTTAAAGACCTGTATCTTTTTTACAAATCAAATACACAAAACAATATATATAACATGCATAGTACTTGAATGGAATATTCAATTGGCTAAGAAATTTTATTTTAATTCCACCCCCTTTTGAATTACAGGGATCTAAAAATGTCATTTTTGTCAATTTTCTGATCTTTGAGGGGCTGTAATTTATAAAGGGTAAACAAACACACAATCACAGTTAGATTTTCTCATTTGTGTGATTCCAGTGATTAGTTTTGCCATATTTCATTTTGTGTTTTTATCCCCTAAGCGAGTTATGACCCTTTGAAATAGTAAAAATTTTGCATTTGACCTTGAACTTCGGCCTGCTGCCATTTTTTTAATTATTAAGTTATAGCTACATAACTCAGTGTGTGAGACTATTGTCTTATGTTCTTTTGACATCAAAATGTTAAATTACTGCCATGATTGTTATTCAGTTTGATTTTGGCCAAAATGCAAAGGTCTAAAAGGACTATGGAAATGACTTTTGATGACCTCTAAAAAATCAAAGGTTAAGGTTAGGGAAAAAATAAAAGTTGTTTTAAACATCATTCATATGCAGCTTTTTGGGATATGAGTTTCTAAAAAATTAAAAGTAGTCGAGCGCACTCATCCATTGAACCTGTATGGATAGACCCTTCTTTAGAAAAGAGAGAGAAAAAAACTTTTTATATAAAACAAGATTGCACTTTTTTTTCTGTCTTTTTCCTAATGAGGGTTGATTTCCGCTTGCTCCATGGACAAACTTTTCTAAAATCCTAGGTATAAAGTAGTTACTTTTTGACTTTCTGAATAATCAATTTACATTTAATAAACTAGTCTATCAAGAATTATTTTGACATAAATAGAATTGTGTTCAATTTTCTTAAATTATTTTTAAAGGAAAAATATTTTTTTTTCTTTTTTTTCTCTTGAATTTTTATTTTGTGACAATAAGCTATTGTGTTTTTATGAATATATTTATATACACTAGTTGTATCGACACGCCAATGCCTGAGTAAAGAATTTAAAAAAAGTCCTTTCAATAAATGAACCAATGAATGATGTGAATTGAGAGATTGGGGATGTTATTTTGATTATTGAGATTTTGGTGCGACCAACAAATTTCATCCCATAATCCTTTTATTTTGGTTGCATCGTTAAAGTTGAATTACATTAATAAGTATTAGTTCAAATAAATAGTATGTAATACATTAATATGTATGTCTTTGGAGTCAAAAAACAGGGACAGTTGAAAAAATTGCCTTGTGTTTACTGAAATTTTACTCCAAACATTTAGCGAGATCCATGGTCAATTGTATAATAAATAAATGTCCTATTCGCCAAATAAATAACTAAAAAGCATTTAATTGTATTAAAAGTTCCATTCAAATGTAAAATAATCAGCCAAATCCATTTATTGATTTCCAATCTTGTCGAGCAGTCATGCTATGATTAGCGGCACACATTTTCATACTTTATGAAAACAACGATGCAGTGGACAATCTATTAATAAACAACTGTGTTTTATTTTACAAAATAATATTTGCATGTTGCACAATGAAAAACAGATTGCTTCTTAGGGGTAATTAATGTACTTATATGTTTAAGCGATTATTCGTTTTGAACACAGGACATTTTAAAAGCCTGGGTATTCATTATGAAGTGGAAAAAAAACTTTAGTTGATGATTTTACTAAAGAAAAGCCTTAAATATTCAGACAGAAATCAAAAATGATATTTACGCAAAACTGTCTTTTGACAGGGAGTTGAGGTGAAACACTAAATACAGTAAAACCTGTGTATAACGATACTGTCCATAACGATAAACCTGTCTACAACGATATTTCTGTTTGGTCCCCCCAAATATCCTATTTACTCAATGCATTTTAAACCTGCGTATAACAATAATCATTTTCTAACGAAACCTGTCTACAACGATTTTTTTTTTCTCTCAGCAAGCTCATTGAAAAACTAGATAATTTTTCTCCTGTCTCAAAAAACAACTACATAATGTCTGGAATGTAAGATAAGAAAAGAACGTATTATTTCTAATGTTAGTCTACCATTTTGTAGCTGAGGGGGTCAAAGGAAGGGAATGAAGCGAGGATTGAAATGTGTACAGCTGTTTATTTCTTTTGAAAATAGCGCCCAACTAGGAACGAGGGAGTTTTCTTTCTCTGCTAGTGTCTAACCATTTTATTTGTAGAGGATCGATTCCATATAATATGGAAAAACCGTGTTTTAAGCAAAATTCGTTTTTGACGTGATTTGCATTAAAAAAGTATTTAAAAAAAATAAGCAACATGTTTTTTCGGAAAAGAAAAAAAAACAAAATTTCTTAAGAAATAAACTGATGTTCATAATATCTTTGACTTTTTACTTTGCAAAACTTTCAATTTAAATTCTATTTAAGGCTATAAAACTAGATTTTTTGAATTTGAAATTTTTTTATTCAAACTGTCTACAACGATAAGCTATCTATAACGGTATTTTTTCTCGGTCCCCAGAGTATTGTTGTAGACAGGTTTGACTGTAACAATTTGGATTGAGGAAAGTCTTAGAAAGTCCAAAACCATCCATTGATTAAATAAATTAATTAATTAGAAGGACATTAACTATCAGGTCAAATTGTGACTAAACCATACTCGAATCAACTTAATGATATTTTATCAAAATTGCTCCAGCCGTTTGGAGGAGTTCAGTGATCAATACACATACCAGAGAAATTTATACATAAAGATATCTATCTATCTATAGTTGTGTCCTTTTGTAGATAACAAAGTTGAAGGAGCCAAATGAAGATTTCATTAAAGCCATAATTTTGTGATAAAAATTTAAATAATACAGTGAACTGCAAATGAAAATTTAAACTGTTAGTACTGTATTTAAACTGTATTAACTGTTTAAAATTCACCTAATGTAAATTAGTTCCAGTAAATAAATTTTCTTTTCGTGTTTTTTTTTTTTTTTTTAAATACATAACGAAATCACTTGTATTATTTGAATACCCCATGAGAAATAAATTCAATTTTTGAAAAGAGATAATAGCTTCTTGTCAGTCATGCAAGGATGGATACAAGGGAGGGGCAATGGGGGCAATCACACCACCCTTGAGGGACCTTGCACAGGCAAATTTTCCGTCTTGAAGTCTTAAAGTGCAAATGTAGGCCATATCTGATGACGTTAAGGAAAGAAATGGGGTTTGAATTCAAATCTGCTTCTTGGAAAATTTTCAGAGTTGAAGCTTAAAAGATACAATGTCAGACGATTTTTGGCGATGTTAGGAAAAAGGAGTATGGAGACTTGGTATATGAAAACGTTGTGCCTCCCGCTCCCAAGCATGTTTCAATTAAATACGTAGGTAAGTTTAAAAATTGACCGCCCCCTCCTTGGCTCAGTGCAAAAAGTATTTCGGTTCCCGATATCTTAATCAGGGGCCCTAGGACGAACAATTTTTTGGGCCCTCATCTAGCCAAACATTACAGCTTTTGCCATTTGCTAAAACAGTTTTAGCCATTTAGGGCCCTCAAATAGTAGAGCGTGAAAAACAAACTTTGGCTCGGTGCAAAAAGTATCATATATTGCCCTCTCTAGACCACCTGGATCCCCGAGTCCTTTAAAATTACCAAAGATCATCTAGAATTGCGTTTTGGGAATTTCAATGTCAAAAAATTTCTTGAAGTATCATCTTTAACCCCCTTCCCTTACATAACATTCTAAAAATACATTTGTGGACCACTTTAGAACTTGCCCCGAACCAGAATTATTTGAAATCGGAAGTTCCAAAAAGGCAGTCTAAGGATAGCTTAACAGTCGCAATTTTAAAACTTCAATTTTCAAAGAAGGTCACCAAAACTTGCTTTTGTTCTTAATATCACCGAAATTCTCTTAAAATTGCGTTTTTAGATCTTCAACTTCGAAAATTCTGAAGTTCCCAATTCAATCCCTTCTTGTAACAAAATCCATCTTTGTCATCAAAAATGGCCTACAATTGCGTTTTTAAGAGTTCCATTTCGAAAAATTTCTGGGGCAGAGCCTCCGAACCCTCCCTCCCCCTCCTTTTCATTGACGAAGGTGTCTAAAATTACGGTACATGGAAAACGCAGTCTTTCTAGTGTTAAGGAAAGGAGGATCTGATCCTGGTTTTTTTTCAAAATATGGTCTAAAAAATTTAAGCAATTTTTTTCATTCAGGGGCTATTCCACTTAAATTTTTTTTAAATGTCGTTTAAAAAACCCATTGTTTTTTATATTAAAGAAAAGCCGTATGGGGACCCTTGCGTGAATATTTTCTGAAATCCAAGTCTTAAAAATGTAATTGTAAGGCTATATTTTGTAGTATTAGGGCCAGTAAATTTTCAACATTAAAGCCCCAAAAATGCAGTTCAAAGTGATTTTCAATGTTGTTGAGTATTTGAGGGCTTTCTCCTGAAACTTACAAAAATTTGAAGCAAAAAAAATGACATCTTTGTTTTTAACATATATGAAAGCTGGTATTAAGTTGGTACAAGTAAAATAAAAAAAACCCTTGAAAAGAATAATCCGATGAATCTAGATTGAAATTTAGTTTTGATGTAATAAACTTCTATAAATACATTTTCTATTTATAACCTACAAATTATTTTTTCATGTTCTTAGTTTGATCAATATGAGTAAATAATTCATATTCAAGTCAGGGCTCTTACCACTAGGGGGCTGCATTTTCATCTTATTTCTGTATTTTTTCTTTTTTTCAAATTGGATATAAAAGCTTGAAAGAAGGTGGGTAATTAGAGCAGTTTCATAGTTTGTCCCGGCTCGGAAAAATCGAAGCTCTGACACTTTTTTGAATAGCTATAGTCTTTCTCCTCCTAATACTTTCATATTCCAGTTTAAAAATCCATATGCTTTCAAATACAAATACAAATGTGACGACCAGCAACAGGCTCTGGGCCCAGCTAGGCTGGTCCTAGTCAATTAATTAGCCCCCAATGAAGATCAATGGCCCTCTTAAAGCTATCCACTCCCTTGCTCATTACCGCCTCTTCCGGTAAGCTATTCCAAGTGCCCACGACCCTGCTAAAGTAGTAGTTTTTCCTGATTTCCAAGTTAGCCTGAGATTTAAATAGCTTAAAACAATGACCCCTTGTCCTGCTTTCCCCGCAAAAATTTAATCCATTTACATCTTTCATTTTGATAAATTTAAATAACTGAATCATGTCCCCTCTGACTCTCCTTTGCTCCAGGCTATACATGTTAAGCCTATTAAGTCTGGTATCATAATCTAAATCTGAGAGTCCCCTTACTAATTTAGTTACCCTTCTTTGAACCCTTTCCAATACGAAAATATCTTTCTTCAGATAAGGCGACCAAAACTGAACAGCATACTCCAAATGAGGTCTTACTAAACTCCTATATAAAGGCAGAAGAACTTTCTTAGATTTGTTTGAAATAGATCTCTTGATGAACCCAAGCATTTTGTTGGCTTTGTTACTAGCAATACTGCACTGTTGATTAAACTTGAAGTCCTGATTTATAAAGACACCCAGATCCATAACATTTTCTGCCTGATTTATGACTGAACCCTGTAAATGATATCTCATACGCTTATTTCCATGACCTAAGTGTAGCACTTGACATTTCCCTACATTAACTGCCATACCCCATTTATCTGCCCACTTAGTAATATGATCTAAATCCTCTTGCAGCTGTTTTACTTGTTCTTCATTTTCGACAATCCCCATAACTTTTACATCGTCAGCAAAACAATTCATGCTTCCAGAAATATTTTCATTGATGTCATTCATAAATATAATAAACAAAAGAGGCCCTAAAACTGATCCCTGAGGAACCCCACTTAAAACATCACTCCAATTAGAATGATTTCCTCTCACAACTACTCTTTGCTTCCTACCAGTAAGCCAATTTCTAACCCAAAGTAAAGTTTTTCCTCCTATTCCAATGTCAGCTAACTTGCTGAGAAGAGCAACATGCGGTACCTTGTCAAAAGCTTTTTGAAAGTCAATATAAACAACATCCACACATTTTTTGTTATCTAAAGCTAAGGTAACCTTGTCGTAGAAATGCAATAAATTAGTAGTACAGGATTTACCTTTCCTGAAACCATACTGCAAACTAGTCAACAGACTATTAGTCTCTAAGAACATCATGATCTTAATTTTGATCAAAGTTTCGAAAGTCTTACAAATCACCGAAGTCAAACTTACAGGTCTATAATTCCCAGCAAGACCTATAGACCCCTTCTTGAAGAGTGGCGTTATGTTAGCCAGCTTCCAGTCCTCTGGCACCGTCCCCGAGTTATAAGAAGCATTGAAAATATTCAAAATAACATCCACTAATTCCTCTGCACATTCAACTAAAATTTTTGGATAAATATTATCTGGTCCCGGAGCTTTAGTTGCTTTAATCTTTTTCAAATGAAATAAAACCTCCTCCCTGGAAAATACAAAATCCTCAAGCTGTATAATAGCTTGTGTCTTGTTAGTGTCAACTGTTGAGATACAGTTATCGTTAAACACACTGGAAAAAAAGTTATTCAGAACATTTGCAATATCCCTATCGTTTTGGATTAAATTTCCATACTCATCAACCAAAGGCCCAATTTGACTGTTTCTAGCTTTCCCAGAATTAGCGTAAGCAAAAAACCTCTTAGGGTTCCCATCAATGTCATCTGCCAGCCTTTGCTCCAATTCCCTTTTCTGAATCCGTACCAAATACTTAAAATTTCGCCTTGCCTTACCATACTGGAGCCTTTCCGCACTCTGACCAGTTTCTTTAAACTTACGAAAAGTGGCTTGCTTATAATTAAGAGCTTCTTTAGTCTCCCTGGAGAACCACATGGGCCAAATTTTGGTATTAACACCTTTTCTCCTAAATGGAACATAGTCCCCAACGGTTTTAGCAAGTTTATCCTTAAATTCCGTCCACTGCTGATCTACGTCGCTATTTTCCAACCCTGACGAAAAAACCTCTTTCAAGCTCTGCCTAAGTGCAACAAAATCAGTGTTTCTGAAATTGGGCACAAACCTAAAATTATCATCTTTGCACACTTCAAATTTAACCCGGAACCTAATGCTGTTATGATCACTATCTCCAATATGCTCCCCTACACTCAACCCCTGAACAAAACTACCTATGTCACAAAAAACTAGATCCAAAATTGCCTCCTCTCGAGTTCCCTGAGTTACAACTTGATCTAAGAAACAGTCACCAATTACTTTTAAAAATTCCTCTTCTTTGCCATTACCAGGATAAAAATTATTCCAATCAATACCCGGAAAATTGAAATCCCCCATCATGATAACGGATCCCTTACTGGACATGTCACTAATAATACGGTACATCTCTTCATCTTGTCCCTGGTTTGAATTAGGTGGCCTATAAATGTTTCCAAAGCGTAGCTTTTTGCCCTTACTGCTCATCAACTCCAGCCAAACCATATCAATATCAGTAGGCTTATCATTTATGACCAATTCATTGCAAATAAAATTGTCTCTAACATAAAATAAAACCCCACCACCTCTTTTACCTACTCTATCCTGTCTGAACAAATTATACCCAGCAATATGTAATAACTCTGCATCAGATTCGGTAGCCCATGTCTCTGTAATTCCAATAACATCCAACTTCTCATCCATAACTATGCTTTTCAATTCATCCATCTTGTTCCTAATACTGCGAGCATTGGTATAGAAAACTTTAAGCATGCCTAAGTTGCTTTTATTTAACACCCTGAAATTTCCTAAATTACAATTGTTAACATTACTACTCTTGTTCGTCACTTTATTTCCATTTCTAGCAATACCCAAAAAAATTTCATTCTCTCGATACCTGATGCTTGAACCATGCCCCCCATTCCAACTTAGTTTTTTGACTCCGAATCCCTTAAAATTAATCCACTAACCATTTTGACCCCTGTAGAGCTCAGATGCAGGCCATCCCTAGCAATCCAATCCCGTTTACAATGACTCCATACATCAATGAACCTGATACTGCGCTTTTCGCAAATTGACTTCAGTAGCAAGTTCATACACCTCGCACGTTGATTTAGCCAGCTCCTATGCACTCCATACCTGGGAAGCAAACCAACCACTTGGACATTCGTCGAAAAGCTGGTTGCTTTATCCAACAGGGATTCCCATTCCCTAGAAAACTCCTCATTTTTACTGTGGCCTACATCATTTGTTCCCACCCACAAAGTAACCATGTCCTCCTTATTCAATACTCCCTTCTTTTCAGCAACCATATTAACGTCTTTTACCCGAGCCCCTGGTAAACAACACCTAGCCACCTTACGCTTTACTCTCCCAACTGTGTTACCCACCTCCCTTACCATAGAGTCCCCCAAAATTACACCCTTAGTTTCCCAATCTAACTCCTCATTTGAAACTTCCCCCTGAATCTCTGGAACATTTATACCCTCTACAACTGGCCTACACCCTAATGCTAACTGGGCTTCCAAAACTAGCATCTTAAGTCTTAAGTCTGAGAGTTCAGCACATTTAGTGCAAATATAATCCTCCTCAAAAACAGACTCATTTTCCCCCTTATACAGGCAGAACATATGACATAAATCACAAGAGATCCACCTGTCCCCCTTCCCACTCTTTACCTCTTTCATAATGCATATAACACCCATTTCTACTCAGTGAATATGTTCCAAAAGGCAAAACAGAAAGTTAAAAATGCAAAAAAACACAGAATAAATACTAAAAACAGCAGTAAATAAACAGAGTTGCTACACCCAATAAAGCACACAAAATCAAAAACCAGGAGATCACCACATGTTAGGCTTAGCTCCAAAAAATGCAAAAACACTTCAAGAATACAATAACAACTAAAATGAGCCCCCAAAACACAATAAAACTAAATTACATGATAAAGTGAAGTAAAAAAACCTAAAACTAGACAGTAATAATGAAAAATTTTAGTAAGAAAACACTTATCAAATTAGCAGCAATAACACTCCCTGCATCACAGGCGCCCTCTAGTGGCCAAGAGGGCGCCTGTGATGCAGGGTCTTTCCCGTTGTCCTTCTTTCGTTTGTCTTTTCTTGAGGCATTAATAACTTGCTAATTCTGTGGGCAGTGTATGAGAGAGACTTGTCACTTTCCAATGGTCTGTCCAGGATTTTTCACAGGGTCTGTTTTTTTGTGAAAAATCAATTAATTTTGTAAAAAAAAGAGGATTTTTTTTTTGTAAAAACAAAATTTTTGAATTTTGAGATGGTGCAAACTGCATCATTGACACTTAATGTTGAGTGTTTTCCCTCTTTTCTGTTGAGAATATCATTCTTGAGTGTTCTTCGTGTATTGGAGTATGGGGGAGCGGCATCGTTCTTTTGGAGATGGGTACCCCTCAATATCAATATTTATTTACCATTCTACATTATGTTAAATTGTACTAGAACTGTTATAAGTATAGTATTTAAAATAATTGTAATAAAGAAATTCAGGCAGGGGTTCAGCATTTAACTTTTTAAACCAAGACATTGTTAAAAAGCACAAAATTTCGTTTAAAATTTATAAACTCCATGATTTTTACAAAAATAAACTAATATTTTAATTGTTTACCTCTTGACAAAGCTTACTAAACATGCAAAATTTGAAAAATCAGATTCCCATTGGTGCGGATGCAACCAGATCGCAATCCTCAAAGTGAAAACATCAAAAGTATAAAAATGACTTGTAAAATAAATATTTCTGATAAAATTATTTTAGAATTGCACTTTAGAGTCCTATGATAAACATTTCATTAATGTTTCGACTTAGTTGAATCAAAAATAAATAAATAAATAATGAACCATCGATTCAGCATTTAAAATTTTGACTCGTAAAATAAAATGGAATTCCACTTTAAAAACTTAAAATAAGCGTTGTTACAAAAATAAAGAGACTTTTCATTTATTTGCATCCTAATAAAGCAAAGTTAACTTGAAAAAAGAATAAAGTATGATTCTCATATCGAAGCTAAAAAGATTGCGCTTTTCAAAATGTAGGCATCTAAAGAAAAAAACGATGAATAATAGAGTTTATTTAAAATTAATTATCTTTTTTCACATCGAAAAATCAAACCCATATAAATTTCCCCCAAAATAACAATTAAACATTGCCCTGCCAGACGCTAAGTAGCGATGATAAACAGTTAAACGTCGCATCCGCCAGATGCTAAGTGGCGATAAGTTTAAAGTTGGTAACCTTATCTGAAGCGATCACATCCCCCCCCCTCCCTACTATCCTTTGCAGTTCTAAGTTCATTTCCCTGTATATTATTGTTTATTAAATCATGAGTGGGGAGAAAAGTGCTTACGACTGACTTTTCAGAGAAGTTTGCAACAACACCGCTGCATAAAACAAACAAGCAAAATTATAAACCAAATTGACTTTCAGCTGTTAATTTCTTTCATAGAAACCAACCACAAGCATTTTATTTATTTGGCCTTAGCAGTTATTTATCGCTTGCAGGAGAGTCACAAGAGCGCCTTTTTTTTTCTTTTGCAAAATCAGCAGATTTTGTTCTCAGTTGATACCTCTAATTAAACTGTAAGAAAGGTTCCAAACATTATCGTTGGAAATATGCTGCGTTATTTTAATTTGAGATTTGCTCTTCCAATAAACAATTTGTGAAAGATCCGTTTTTGTATATCAGAATTTTGTGAAGGGTCAGTTTTGATTGGTCGGGATTTTGTGAAAGGAAGGTCCGTTTTGGTTGATCGGATTTTTGTGAAGGGTTCGTTAACGGACCCAAATTTCCTTTGGTTAGCCCCTGCTTTCTTGTACCCATCAGGAGTAGAGAAAGTTAAATGAAACAGCACAGTTTGCATTTCTTTCTATTGCTACTCATTTCGAAGGCTAAAACTTGTCATTTTTATAACTAATGCACATTCATAATGTAAAATCTTTCTAGCTACTGTTATATTCTAGAAATTTTAAAGACATTTATAAATGCAAGTGTTTAATCAATAGTTTAAAAAATGTTCCTATAAAAGCTAAAGGCAGCATAGTTTTGTTGTTGTCTTGCGCCAGCTAGTTTGGCAATTTGGGGTGCCTGCTTCACTTTTCCAACTTTTCCTTAATTTGTTGTGAAGTCTGACTTCTACAGTACACATATGCCATAAGGACCCATTTATAGGGTAGGCAACCATTCACAGCAGAACAACACATTCACACAAAGAAAGGACAAGGACGGGAGAGAGAAGGTACATCCATGCCTGAGCCGGGATTCAAACCCGGACCTTCCTGTCGCAGTCAGACTTCTCTGAACACTAGACAAGGCTGGCGGCAAATCAATAAATGTTAAAATAATTTAGAAATATTGTCACTAAAATGGTTTGAAATTTTATGACATCTATATTTGGTTAAAGTATGGTAAGTGCTATGGATGACTGGGTGGCCAATGTTGGAAGGTATTTAGTGCTGTAGAAGCCCGTTATAACCCACAACCTTGGGACCGGAGTTTTTTTTATGCAAGAAAGGTAATTTGACAAATTTAGGAATTATTATTCAGAATAGTAGATCAATTAACATCAGAATCAGTTTTAACTGGCGTCAAAGTATTAAAACTCTGACCATGCTGTGTAATTATTCATAATTAAAAGAAAGTGCATTATCCTGAACTTATGCTAGCTTCATGATTTACATTACAGTGGGATTTTGAAGAACAATCTTTTACTTGTTTTACTGATTAATTAACATTTGTAAACTCTGAAATAAGATGGAAAAATACTATTACAAAATTTACTTTTCCTGAGAAATATTATGTTTGCAAGCAAGAATATAGATCTTTTAAAGTAAGAAATAATAATGTATAATTGCACAGAATTGCAATTTTGTGCAATGATACGTTTTTATAATAGGGAAGTTGCAACCTATTAAATGTTCATATTTTGGCTATTGGATATTGTTAATTGACCCTCAAACTAAAAAATTCACCATCGCCGAATTTTAAAACACCGTGATTGATTTTTAAAGAATTTTTAAACGCTTTTCTGAAACCTCACGAGCTTACGTCACAGGACACTAATGGGCAGCCTTCCGCCGAAGATCCCTTGTCTTTGCTAGGGACATTTTGATCGCGCTGATATTTTTATTTTTTAGAAATTCAATAATCCTTTTGAACACACTATGGAGGCCGGATTCGTTAAAGCACAATCTAAATAATCTTCCTCAAGTAACATCAATGATGATATTCGAATATTTCCAAGAGGATGAGAGGTTTAATGTTCTAGAAACGCGAGGAGATAAGCCTTTTACATTTCGTCTTCGAAGTCGAATGCACGTCCTTCGGTTTCTCCCCTATCGGAAGAGCGCATGACGTCACTTCCTATGCCATTTGACATCACAAGCGCTTGAACTTAAAAAATAAATTTAAAAAAAAATACTTATCGTATCGCAAAAATTTTTTAACCTATGATGTTCATACATGTTACTCTATCATATAAAAATAAAATTGAAAAATCGAAAACTTCCCTATAGCACAAATTGCTGAAAATAAACACAAGCTTTATTTTCAGCGAAATAAAGTAAACAAGCTTGCACAATAATGTTTTAAGTACAAGATGAGTAAAATACAAAGAAAATAAAAATTTGATAATACTGCACTTCACCTTTCCACAACAGTATAGCTAATTTTGGAGCAAAAATACGTGAAGTGCAGGGTTACCAACCTTGGAGGAGCAATTTGAGGAGATCTGTAGTGATTTTGAGGAGCAATTTAAAATTTTGTGGAGCAGTTTGGTATTTTGTATAAAAGTCAATAAAAATAACTAATACCACGTATCTATTTTTTTTTTTTTGAGCTTTAATAATCACTTTAAATGCTAGTATAAAGATAATTATTTTTAAATAAATAAAACAGCTTTAAACACTTGCAATCTTTGAGTGTATAAGAACATTTAATTTCCTATATTTACATGTTTGTCATGATAAAATATTAATGTATAATTAAATTTAACTTTACTTTTGTCAAAACCTTTATGAGCCATAACTTTGATAAGCCTGGTAAGCATTGAGACTTAATTTGACAAATTGTATTGGCTTAAACTAACCCGGATGGAACTGCATGACATTTTTGGATGGGCGTGGCAGTCCTCGGCAAAAAAATTAAATATAAGAAGGGCTGAAAATAACAGTCTACAAAAAGGTTTTAATATCTGAGCGGCAGAATAGCATTATAGACAAAAATGAGTGTTTCAGAAGCGGATGCAATTGGATTTTAAAATGCCTGAAAAATCCCCCCTGCATTCCTATTTTACCCTTACTACCTTTCTACCCAAGAAAGGATATGCATGTCAGCAAAATATGGACGGAAAGATTGCAGCAGAAAGGAGGAGCCTATTTCCCCTGCAAAAACTTAAATGTCAGAAGGATTGAAAATATAATTGTCTACAAGAAGTTATTGAGGTCTACTCGGTAGGATAGCATGGTAGACAAAAATGATAGAGTGTTACACTCGGCCGGGAAATGCAGAGCAAAATAACATTTTGCTTAACCACAGAGTTTTGCTACTTTGCGGAGAAGATGGCAATCCTGATGAAGGGTAAACCTCAATGCTATGCAAAAATCTTTATTTTTTTTTAAAGCAACAGCATTTTTTTCTTTAAATTGATTGTTATCTTGATTTTAATTTTGAAAATTTTTTCATAGCTTCATGAGGGGCATCAGTAATCTCTTCAGTCGTATATCTCCTGATGTCAGTCACATACATAAGTCTCGGTCATACGATTTGACTGATAAAGTGGTGACAAGTGACCCATCTCCTACACATAGTTCAGGAAAGGAAACGACGAAAAGCACAATTGGAATAAGTGATATTAGTTTGCATTCCTCTTCACCACAACTTGGTATCAAAAATAAACGGGAAAAAGGTATGTGTCATTTTGTAAAATAATTTAATTTTAAAAATTCTATTGTTTTTCTTTAATATATCATGCATTATTAGGTTATTTCAAATGTACATTTTGAATCATCTTCCTTTAATTTTATAAAAAATGTTGTTCTTTATAAATGGTATCAATCAAAATATTTTTTTAAGAGCTTTTTTGATCTGAAACTTTATTATAACAGAAATAGATACGTACCAACTAGCAAGAGGCCTGGCTAGGCTAGTACTTAGTCAGTTTTTGAATCTCCAGCGAACGCTAAAGCCCTCTTAAAACTATTCAATCCATGCGTGACTGCTGCATTTGACCAAATGCTTGCAACCCTGTTGTATTAATTGTATCTAATTTCAAGCCTTTGTTATGATTTAAAAAACTCAAAACAATGATCTCTGGTTATGCCTTCTGTAAGCCTTTCGTTCTCTTCTACTCAAGAGTACTTATTCAGCATTTTAAGTCTATACAAATACAAAAGTGATGACCAGCAACAGGCTCTGGGCCCAGCTAGACTGGTCCTAGTCAATTTACAATCCCCAGTGAAGATCAATGGCCCTCTTAAAACTATCTACTCCCTTGCTCATTACCACCTCTCCCGGTAAACTGTTCCAAGGTTCCACTACCCTGCTAAAATAATAATTTACAAATACAAATACAAAAGTGTTGACCAGAAACAGGCTCTGGGCCCAGCTAGACTGGTCCTAGTCAATTTACAATCCCCAGTGAAGATCAATGGCCCTCTTAAAACTATCTACTCCCTTGCTCATTACCACCTCTTCGGGTAAACTGTTCCAAGGTTCCACTACCCTGCTAAAATAATAATTTTTCCTAACATCCATGTTAGTCTGAGATTTAAATAGCTTAAAACAATGACCCCTTGTTCTGTTTTCAGTGCTAAACTTCAGCCCCGTAACATCTTTCATTTTAATAAATTTAAACAACTGAATCATGTCCCCTCGATCTCTTCTTTGCTCAAGACTGTACATTTTTAGCCTTCTAAGCCTGGACTCATAGTCTAAGTGAGAAAGTTCATTTATTAGCCTTGTAGCTCGCCTTTGAACCCTTTCCAATACATTAATGTCTTTCTTAAGATAAGGAGACCAAAAGCATACTCCAAATGAGGTCTTACCAAACTTCTATATAAGGGCAGAAGAACTTCTTTAGATTTGTTTGAAATAGATCTATTGATAAACCCAAGCATCTTATTGGCCTTGTTACTAGCAATGCTGCACTGTTGGCTAAACTTTAAATCCTGACTTATTAAAACCCCCAGATCAGTAACTTTGTCTGCATGACTAATGACTGAACCTTGCAAATAATAACTTGTACACTTATTTCCATTCCCTAAATGTAGCACTTGACATTTCCCAACATTTACAGCCATACCCCATTTATCAGCCCACTTCGTAATATGATCTAGATCCTCTTGCAGCTGTTTTGCTTGTTCTTCATTTTCTACAGTCCCCATAACTTTGACATCATCAGCAAAACAATTCATGTTCCCAGAAATATTTTTGTGAATATCGTTCATAAAAACAATGAACAAAACAGGCCCTAACACTGATCCTTGAGGAACCCTGCTTAAAACCTCACCCCAATTAGAATAATTTCCCCTTACAACTACCCTTTGTTTCCTTCTGGTCAGCCAGTTTTTTACCCAAATGAAAGTTTTCCCTCATATTCTTATATCAGCTAATTTGCTAAGTAGAGCAACATGCGGTACCTTATCGAAAGCTTTTTGAAAATCAATGTAAACAACATCTACAGGCTTCTTATTGTCCAAAGCCATGGTAACTTTGTCATAGAAATGTAATAAATTAGTTGCACAAGATTTACCTTTCCTGAAACTGTACTGAAAACTGGTCAATAGATTATTAGTCTCTAGAAAATTTACTATCTTAATTTTCATCAATGTTTCAAAAATTTTGCAAACCACCGAAGTTAGACTCACATGTATATAATTTCCCGCACTCCCTTTAGACCCTTTCTTGAAGAGCGGTGTAATGTTAGCCAGCTTCCAGTCCTCTGGCACTGTCCCCGAATTATAAGAAGCATTGAAAATGTTTGCGATTACATCTGCTAATTCCTCTGCACATTCAACTAAAATTTTCGGATAAATATTATCTGGCCCCGGAGCTTTAGTCTCTTTAATTTTTTTCAAATGAAGTAAAACGTCATCCCTGGAAAATACAAAGTCCTCAAGCTGTACTATAGCTTGTGTCTTGTTGGTGTCAACTGTTGAGATACAGTTATCGTTAAAAACATTCGAAAAAAAGTTATTAAGAACATTAGCAATATCACTATCGTCCTGAATTAAAATTCCATGCTCATCCACCAATGGCCCAATATGACTATTTCGAACTTTCCCCGAATTAGCGTATGCAAAAAACCTCTTGGGATTCCTGTTTATGTTATCTGCCAGTCTTTGCTCCAACTCACTGTGACCAGTTTCTCTAAACCTATGAAAAGCAACTTGCTTGTAATTTGGAGCGTCTTTAGTTTCCCTAGAGAACCACATTGGCCAAATTTTAGTGTTGACACCCTTTCTCCTAAAAGAAACATGATCCCCAACCGTTTTCGCTAGCTTTTCCTTAAACTCTGCCCACTGAAGATTCACATCGCTATTGTCCAATCCAGAAGAAAAAACTGCTTTCAAACTCTGCCTAAGTGCCACAAAATCAGTATTTCTGAAATTGGGCACAAACCTAAAATTCTCTACTTTGTGTGTATCAAATTTAATCCCAAACCTAATGCTGTTGTGGTCACTGTCTCCAATGTGTTCCCCTACACATAACCCCTGAACAGAACCTTCCATATCACAGAAAACTAGATCCAAAACCACATCCTGTCGTGTACCCTGAGTTACAATTTGATCTAAAAAACAGTCACCAATTACTTTCAAAAATTCCTCTTTTCTGCTATTACTATGGTAAAAATTATTCCAATCAATTCCTGGAAAATCAAAATCTCCCATTATATTGACTGACCCCTTGCTTGAAATGTCACTAATAATACTAAACATCTGTTCATCTTGACCCTGGCTTAAGTTGGGTGGCCTATAAATGTTCCCTAAACGTAGTTTATTGCCCTTATTGCTCATCAACTCCAGCCAAATCATATCAATCTCATTAGGTTTATCATTAATTACCAATTCATTGCAAGTTAAAGTGTCTCTGACATAAAATAAAACCCCACCACCTCTTTTACCTACTCTATCTTGTATAAACAAATTATACCCAGCAATAGATAATAAATCATCATCACTTTCGGTAGCCCATGTTTTGGTAACTCCAATAATATCCAACCTCTCGTCTATTGTTATGCTTTTCAATTCCTCCATCTTGTTCCTAATACTACGAGCATTTGTATAAAAACCTTAAGTAAGCCCATCTTGCCTTTATTTAATGCTGCGCGATTATTTGAATCCCAACTGTTAAAATCTTTTCTCTTACTAGCCACCCTATTTCCGTTTCTACCAAAATCCCAATAGTTCGTACCCATTCGAATTCTGCTCCTTAAAGCATGCCCCCCATTACAACTTAGTTTTTTGATTCTGAACCCTCTAAAACTAAACCACTAACCATTTTGACCCCCGTAGAGCCATCGCCGCACTAGAGAGAAGGCCGCGACTGAGAGCGAGTGAGTCATCGCGAGTCGTCATTTCCTTTCATCTTCAAGTTGGCTCTGCCCGAAAATCGCGCTGCAATGTCCAGTGCTCAGATGCATTAAAAGTATTTCCAGCTCTTTTTGATCGATAATAACTATTCTACAGTTCACAAACATATAATTGAAATCAGTTTTATTGCACGGCACATATTTGATTTTTTTTTTCTTTGCTTCGCTTTACGATTGAATCTTACTGAAAAAAACATTTTTTGCATGCCACTTTTATCTTTCTTACATTCTTTTCCCCCCATTCATTGAAATATTACAGGAATTACTTTGAATGTAAATTTTCCCCGCTTTCAGTATGACCTTTAAACGTTAAAAAACAGGAAAAACTCTTTAACGCTCATATATTTTTGACGTAAGGAAATCAGTTTTCGATTTAAAAAGTTGATTCCACTTATTCTTTACACTACTTTAAACTACCTAAAATAACATACATATTTAAACAAAACTAAAAATGATTTCACACAATTAAATTTGAAATAAATTTATTTCAATGTTGTATTATAAAACTCTTACAATATTCACATAAAATACAGATCACTGAATACACATCTTTGCACGAAAAGCTCTAAAATTAATTGTACAATAAATGTCAAACTGAAAATTACAGCATCAGTTATGTTGATTTTCTGAGTATTTCTGATCTTAGATACTATGATATCAAACCAACTTAATGCAAATGCATATTATTCAACTCAAATTTAGTACCGATGGCACAATAGTACACTTGATGCAGAAAAACGTGGGAAAATAACTAAATTAGGTAGTGTAGTTAATCATAAACGAGATAAAAATCATATGACGACTTGGAGGAAAATCAAAATGTAATTTTAAAATAATTCTTTTAGAACTAAATATGTATATATTTCAAGAACACATACTAGAAAAAATAAAATAAGTTTTACTCTTCTGTATGTATGGATGGTATCTTCAAATCAGATAGTTACCAATTTTTATTTGCCCACTTTCTTGTAAACGAAGATCGTCATGTTTAGTTTATATGTTTCATTTGTCAAAATAATTGAGAGATTGAGTCTTTTCATTTGATGAGTAATTGTTAGATTATCTTTTTCGTTTTTTAATTTTTAAGCACATGCTTTAACTTTATGTTCAAGAATTCAGGAATGAAGTTATCTTAATCTTAAGCATCCTTTTCGATTTTGCTCGAATGTGCAGAGTTTAGTAATAGGCTTCAGGAATTTTCTTCACGCGTAACATTTAATGTTGTTTCTTAAGATTTCTTCAGCATTGTTTTTATTACAGAAAAAACCTCTGAATACAATGGCTACTCATAAAAAAGTAGCAACTAATTTAAAAGTGTCCAAAACGGACTAAAATTTTTAAGTTATTCAAATACAATAAAATAATTTGAAGTGATAAAAAAAAATGAAAGAAGACAAACACTTGTGAAAAAAAAATGTAAAGTAGAAGGGACGAAAAAATTAACACAGAAAAAAAAAGACAGAACTATAAAATTTGTATTTTTTAAGAGCATCTCTAAGATTTAATTTAAAAAATGATTTAAATCGACGATTTCCAAAAAAAAAAAACATTTCATTTGATTTGCGTTTAAAATTGCTGATTTAAATTTTTGACACACTACGATTAACTTTAAGAATAAAAAATCATTTTTGCAATGTTTGAAGTTTTCTTTTTTTGGTTGGTTCTTTAACACTTAAATGATCATTCATTTTTTTGCAATAATTTTTCAATAAGGAATTTGTTGAGCTCCAAATTATTGTTTTTAAGATGTATTCAGAACAGTGTTCCTTAATTCTGCAGTAAGTGTCCAAAAAATGCTCTTCTTCAAGAAGTATTTTCAATGTTATTTCTGTAACTATTTCACGTTGCTTGGAAGATTTTAGAAACATTTCTTCCAAGGGACTAGAAATTAACTTTTGCACGATTATATAGTTTTGTGAAACTGCATGTATCACATCAGAAGAAGGATAATTTAATCCTCCTCTATCCAAATTTTTAATGAGCTTCTCTGCCTCATCAATGTTTAAACTTTCTTCTGTCACAAGAGAATCCTTACATGATTCGCATTTTGTTTTTTTCAAATAAATGTGACAACAATACCCCGCCAAATATATCAATACAGGTAATATGTCTTTAGTGCTTGTAATATCAGCATTTGAGATTGAAATTTTGGGTAAAAAATAATTTAAATCCAAGTCAATGTTCCGATATGTACTGTCAGGGCTGATGCTTAAATCCTTGATAGTAATTTTTCCATGTAAGTTTGAGGTGATTGAAAGATCCATCATGCTATGAATGCGTAACTTTGATTCGGATTCAAATATTTGCCTAATTGATACATGATATTGGGATCCCGACAGTTGCCTATACTTCCCAAAACGGGCTTCCAAAGGATCGGTTTGCACTTTTCCAGGAAGAAAATACTCTTTATTAAATTGTTTGATACAATACCGACCCATTTCTAAAATACCGGCAGTAGTGTGCTTAAGAGCAAAATGTGTCTCTTTAGATAATTTCCCCCCTGTTGTTTCAAATGATTCCCATTTATCAAGCCATACGATAAATTTCTCCAAAAAAATTACATTTTCATCTTCATTCGTGAATTTTAATGGTTCTTTTTCCTTATCTTTAAATCTGACACTTTTATACGGAGTTTTCACATTAACGATGTTCCACCATTTTAAAATTATAGAAATGAATTCGGCTGTGCCTTCATAATCTGAAAGGTTGTGTTTCTTCCCAAGTTCTAAAAGGGCTTCGACCGTAAACTTGTTGAACACTTGCAAAACTAATTTGACATTTTGCTTTTCCAAGTTTGAAGGGCACAAGGCCTTTAAAGATAAACCATAACTATATTTCAAAATATTGTTACATTCTAATTTATGTAAATCTTTCAGAGTTCCAAAAGAAGCTGTATACCTGATATC
The DNA here is from genome assembly GCF_026930045.1 of Uloborus diversus. Lineage (NCBI taxonomy): Eukaryota > Metazoa > Arthropoda > Arachnida > Araneae > Uloboridae > Uloborus > Uloborus diversus. The sequence continues at coordinate 75,445,126 of NC_072736.1, read as the reverse complement.
TTCATCACTGTCGAATTTGGGAAAATAAAAGCTCTGTCTAATATTTTTTTGATTTATCCAGTTGTTTCGAATGCATTTCAAAATGTGAACACTATCAATTATAAAAAATAGAGGTTTGTTTGGATTGCATGGATGAGAATAAACGTTACTTAATTTAGGTGGTGTGCTAAAAAAACTCATAGTTTTTCTATTGATTGAATTATTATCACTGACAACACAAATAACGTTGAAGCCAATGCTTTCAACTTCAATGATAAGCTTTTTTACTATTTCATGTAATATATCAGCTTTTAAAGATTTCACGGGTAAGATGTGTATTACATCTTTGTAACTGGAAAATAAACTGTTAAGCATAAACACATAAGCAGAGGTAGCTGCCTCAGAACAGTCATGAGCTGATCCAACAATATTGCCACCTTTAAAATCAAAAAACTTCTTTAAATGAATTTCATCCATCATCAAAGTTACTGTTGTATCGTTAGGAGACAAATAAGGAAATTTTTGTTTAATGTAACCTAAGAAATTTGAGTCTAATTGCTCTGTGATTGGGTTTGTATTTAGCTTAGAACATAGTTTAACTATTGTTTTGGGATGAGGCAAAATTAAGTTATTGGAATGTCTTAAAAACTTGTATGCGTAAGGAGATATAGAATGCATTAAGGAACAGAATATCATAAAATCTGCCGAATATCTCAAACATTTTTTGTTAGTTGTCAAAAGTTGGAATTGTTGAAGAACTAGATTTAAAAGAGCTTTATATTCATGATCTTCACTACTATACATTTTTTCTAATTTTTCTACAAGAGACAAAATAAAAGTAATATTGGAACTACATTCATTTTCATCATTAACATTTACAACGCATTTTAAATAAGAAAGAAGTTCTTTTATCTCCGACATGGAGCTTACCTTTAAAGGAAGGAAATGCGTCCCCAACTTTTTCACCTCATAGTTTCCATAATATGCAGACAACTGCAAATCCTCCTGAATAACGATGGAATACTTAATGCTAGGAGCTGGTAACTCACACATGTTGAAAATGACCACTCGATCACTGTTTCTGATCACAGTAACCTCTGCATCTATTTGCTCTCCACTGATGAGCAGTAATAGTTCCGAGTATGAAGAAAAAAAGTTTTTTTTGTCCTCTTGCATTTTTGTTTCCAAACTGGCACTGATTGCTGCATGCAAGTGAAGATTTTCCCTTTCTTCTTTCTTTTTATCTACACTAGTTCTGCATCCTTTCGTATGCGATGACAGATAGGAGGGGCCTCCTGTTATTTTAGAAGGAACGGCATTCTTTACTAAGCGTGGATACTTCAAAGGCACGACCAGCTTTTCCCCAGTTTTTTCTATGAAACAACTTGTCTCTTTCTCAATTTCATGATCCAAAAAATGTAGCTCACAAACCTGTGAAAACAAAAAGCAGATTAAAGTATAAGCAAATTTTGAATGCACGTGAAACAGCAGTTAATCACTCTCACGAAATAAAAACACTTATTCTCTTAGTAACTAATCTTTTGTCTTTTTTTTTCTTTTGACACTTTTTCAATTTTATTGCTCCAATTACATTACACTAATAATTGGAAACTGCATTTTTTGTTCGTGTGTTATTCAAGTTAAATATTAAATGTCACCAGGAAATTATTTCTGTTAAACTTTAGTCAAAGGTTACACTTTGAAAATATCCATCTAAAATTCATTTCTTTTTCGTTACTAAATTTGAAGTTAGTGTATTTTTTAAAATTTCTTGAGCAGCTTCCATATCCAGTCGCAGATTTTAAGTCGATTTTATGCATACTGTTTTTTAAATTTTATTATTTTTAGAGCAAATATATTTTAGAAATAGCATGATGCAATAGTACCCACATCACAAAACTACCTAGTTATTTCATATTGTTCCCTATTAAAGAAAAAAGAAACTGTCTTACTTCTAAAACTTTAAGCAAGTGACGCTAAATCTAATCCTCCATTTTCTCTGTGCTTTATGAGCTAATTTAATTAGAACTATTTAAACATTGAGGATTTAACAAACAAATTTATATTTCTCAACAATACAAGTTACTAATAGTAATCCTTGTATTCTTACTTGAACTTGGACCTGTATCTATTATTGGCGAAGGAAGAAAAAATAACACTAAAGAATTTCATGTTTGCTTTAGAGAAAACTTCATTCAAAATTCTCATTCTGTTTTCCGTTAATATTACTGTTTAAAGGAAACCAATTTCTTCAACAATGAATTTCATGGCTAATTATTTCAAAGCAAAATTACTAATTGTATAAAATTTACTGCTTTGAACAATAACTTTTTTTTAAAAAGAACAACAAAAATATGGAACCTAAGTTAGGCCATACCCTATCCGCTTAAAAAACCATCAACAAACATTTCAAAACACATAATTTTTTTTTGAAGAAAAAATATAATCAAGCAAAGATGTGGGACATATATATATATATATATATATATTACATTTTCTTTTTAAAACCATTATTTCTTTATGATTATTACTGCCTTTTTTTTTTTGCTTTTGCAATTTAAACCATTTCTTCTGTCGTTTAAACTCTTAAAGTAAAGTTCCCTTTAATTTATTTTCTTTTCGAAGCAAATCTTAACAAGTGTCAACGATTTAGCATTTTAAAAAGAGTGTTTCGTAACTGTTTTTCTTTCTTTTTTTTTTTTTTTTTTCATGGCTTAAAAGTTTGGTCAAAATAAATTTTTATCCTACAAACACATCAATAAGTTATTCAATAGAGAATTATGCAGACAATCAGTCACAAAAGACAGGTAATTTTTCTACCTCATTTATAATATATTGTTAACTGTCAAAGTACCATATGAGGACTAAAAACTTTGGGTTTGATAATACCTTGACAATTATGTTTATTTATAAATTAGTTATGTACTTATTATTTTACATTGACTGCATTCATTTTGACTGACTTACAGCATGTTATGTTTTTAATTTAACAAACCACGCTAACATTTTTTTATTGTTAAAAATTAGAAATAAAATATAAACAAACAATGTTTCAGATTCAGCTCCACTGTAGGTGGTATGAATATATTTATGAAACAAAAACTTGCGATTTTAATATTGCTAACATAAAATACATAAATTTACTTACTCGAGAATGCTTTGTTGGAGTAAAGTCCTGTCTTCTTATTGCGTGAATCCAGCGCTTTCTTAAACCATCATCTTTCGGGAACGCAAAAGTGTGAACTTTAGGTCCATTGGCGTAATTGCCGTTACATAGAGGCACCACGCACTTATGCGGCATATTTACCAACTGATATTGTTCATTCTATCAGAGGGAATAATGAAAATGAAGACTTGTTACGTTCTTTTACGAAGAAAGCACCAAAGGTCGCCTGAAGATTCAAAATGTCCGCGTGTCAACAACGCTAAACGCTCGCTCGCTTCCCTCGCACCCCTGAACTCAGAGAAGGCGATCGGGCGATCCCTGGACTGGTTGGACGACCTGTGATGACTCACATCACCTTCGTGACACACCCAATCCCGGCCTTCTCTCTAGTGCGGCGATGGTAGAGCTCAGATGCAGGCCGTCCCTAGCAATCCAATCTCATTTACATTTACTCCATACATCAATAAACCTGATACTACACTTAATGCAAATTTCCTTGAGTACCAGGTTCATACACCTAGCCCATATTTTTCCTAACATCCATGTTAGCCTGAGATTTAAAAAAAGCTTAAAACAATGATCCCTTGTCCTGTTTTCAGTGCTAAACTTCAGCCCCGTAACATCTTTCATTTTAATAAATTTAAACAACTGAATCATGTCCCCTCGGTCTCTTCTTTGCTCAAGACTGTACATTTTTAGCCTTCTAAGCCTGAATCATAGTCTAAGTGATAAAGTCCATTTATTAGCTTTGTAGCTCGCCTTTGAACTCTTTCCAATAATCAATCTTTCCAATATCAATATAATCATAATCTAAATCTGAAACTCCATTTACTAATCTAATAGAACTCCTTTGAACCTTTTCAAATAACATCTTTCTTAAAAATAGGGAGATGACATCTGAAACGCCAAGAGAGGTCATTTAACTTCTATATAAAAGTAAAAAATTGTTTTTTGTATTATGTCAAACAGACTTATTGATAAAACCTGACATTCTGTTAGCTTTATTGCTTGCTATCAGTGGCACACACAAGGGAGGGGTCCATGGGATCTGCACCCTTCCTCCCATGGGTCTTGCATTTATGTTCCCCCAATTGATTACGATTCTATGTATTTTTTACGTAAAATAACTTCAAACAAAGGTAACAATAATTTCAGTTCTAACAAGTGAAAAAATAAAATTCTCGTGTTAAAATATTTTTAAAAGTATTGTGCACTTTTCCATAATGAATTTTCTATAAGAAGCAGAATGTTGATTTTTAATGAATACACTTTAATAACCATGTTTTTAGTTTTGTACATGAACAGATTAAAATAAAAATGAACTTCTATAACCATATGATACTTCTACAACGATGCATTTGCTTTATTCAGTAAGTTACTGCCCTATAGCCAGGGCTGAGGCAGAAATACATAAAATACACCGCCAGCTCAGTCAACTCTAGCCGAGTACTGCAGTTTTGTGCGTATTAGCACTCATCAGCCCGGCATAGGAGTGACTGAGCTGGAGGTGGAAAACCTCTTAAGGAAGCCTAGAGTGCCAATCAAACTGGTAGCTAATACAGAATTAGCACTGACCAGACGAGTGACCAAAACAATGGTTCGGTTCAACTCGAATATTGAAGGCAAGGCAGGTATATTCAGTAAGTTGCTTTGTTGCATTTGCTTTGTTGTTTCCTTTTTTGAATTATTAGAAAAGTAAATGCGCCAATTTTTTGCTATTTTTTAATTTAATTGAGTACTTGTTATTAATTTTTTTTCCTCAAATAATACTAATTATTTATTTAATAGTTTTTTTTTACTGTCTCTCATTCTCGAAAATCTATAAAATCAAGTCATGTTTGACGGAGTATTGGAGTATGAGTGTAGAACTTTTGAACTTGGATCCTCTCCTTGCATAATTCCAGTGTGTGCCACTGCTTGCTATGCTACACTGCTGACTAAATATAAGGTCCAGACAATTTGGGAGACTGAGATTAACAATTGTTCCTTCCCCTCATTAATGACAGACATCTGTAAAATTAGCTTGCATGTGTTCCACGACCCAATCGTACGCTTGACATTCTCCAGCATTGAGCAACATGCACCACTTTACTATTCAGAAATCTGATTTAAATCCTCTTGAAGGTTCTTCTACATTGTCAACTATTCCCATAACTTTGACGTCGTCAGCAAACATATTGATTTTCTCGGATAGCGCTGTACTTATCTTAATATATATGTTTCTTCTGTGCGGACATTTGTAATCTCAAAGCTTTTAAATGACTGAACCAATTTCAATCAAATTTTTTCTTGTGTAATTAAGTTGATCCAAGCATGGTTTAAGAGTTGCGATGGATCGAATCGAAAACATTTTTGTCAATTAATTAAAACATTGGATGTTTATATCTCCCAAATGATTAATATTTATTTTAGCCTATTGTTGAGCGAGAACTGAAATAAATATTTAACTCGTTGCCAAAGGACAAGGAGAAAGCCAGCTCTACTTTTTGTAATGAAATTTCCTACTGTGATATGTCAATTGAGAATAGATAAAATGTAGAGAGGGAGAGTAAAGCCTTCATTTCTTGAAAGTAAAGATTTTAGGTCCCATGATGTATTTTAAAGTAAAGTACTGAAAGTTTGCACAAAACGTGTGTTCTGTCGTCGTAGTTGAACCAAGTGACCGGATCGGTGCTTTGAGTTTTCCTAACCCAAATGATCAGAAAGTACTGTACCTAGCAACATTTGTTTTTCAGCTCAAATCCATCTGAGTTTTGGCACCAATGTCAAGAATACTTTAAGGATTATCAAACTAATCAGTACATTATTAAAGGAAAAGATGATGGAATTTAAAGACGAAACATATTTTATTTTCGTTCAGATGCATTACAACAGGGTAGATCTGTACACAAAAGATCAGTGCAGTAGAAGATCTTTATCTTTCGTAGAAAGAACAAATTAGGCAATATATGAAGTTTTAAAAGTTTTCATTCAGAAGATCGGACTGCTAATCGGTCGCAGTTCCCTTCGCTCACTGATCGGCTGGATTACAGTAACCTGGTGGCTTGGCGACTTTGGCTATAAACAATAGAGTTGTGTGATCATTTGTTTACATTTTAAGGCTACTGTTAATATAATTTATTGTATTTTTTGTCTATTTGGCAAAATATTTCAAATAGTAAAGAATTGTTTTTCGTTTTTAAAGAGTGTTTAGTCATTTTAGTTGAAGAATGTGTTTAATTTACATTGGGAGGAGGGGGAGATGAGTGATTTTTGATTATTCAGAGAACTGTTTTTACCTTTATCATTTTTTTAAAAGATATCCTTTCGATTGTTTTATTCTTTTTCATATGGGGATGTCGCAGTGGGATTTCCCATTTGTTCTGAATGGGTAATTAATTTTTTACACTTAATATCTGAGGACACTTTTTAACCTTTGAGTATGGCTGAAGGAAAAACCATCAAGTACAGGAGAAAAATAGTTAATAAAACAACTGCTCAGCGGGCATTAGATAAATCAAGTTGTAATAAATATATGCATTCTGATACCAAACAGCTTAAAACGTTTTTTTTTTATTTATTTATTTGTTTCAGCAAAATGGTTCAAACACTTGATAGTTTATAAAAAAAATTTTAACTTTTCAATCTCCATAGTTTGAACAGAACGATGTCTGTCGGGTCCTCTAGTTAATTAAATAAGAAACATTTTCATGGAAATGCAATTATGTAATTTCACATGATGCACCATTCCTAAAAATATATTGCAAATCTAACAGACCATTTTTCACCAGAAAATTCATTATCTTAATTTTGATCAGGGTTTCAAAAATTTTAGAAATTGTTGAAGTTAGTCATAGGTCTGTGATAATGACCTGCCTTAGCTATAGATCCTTAGATATCTATCCTTTCCTATAGATATCTACCTTAAAGAATGGCGTTTTGCTTCCAGTCTACTGTCACTGTCCACAAAACCTTGTCGCTAGGTTTTGCTGATTATCCGTTCTGCTCTTAAAGCAGGCTGAGTTTGTCCAGATACTGCCTTTGGCAGCTGCTTGACATTTGATGACAACTTGGGTCTTTCTCCCAGAACTTGGCAGTGGTCCGAATGTCATCCCATAGAGACCTCAATTTTAATTGCATAGCTTTCATGTCTTATCTCCTGTACTTAAAGGGCTAGAGCAATGAGGCCAGGAGAAATGGCTTCCTCTGCATGTCCTGGCTGGAACGTTGCCTGACTCGACCCAGATGGAAGGTCTGGATTAAATAGTTTTGCAGACAAGTATGCACTGCTTTTAATAGAATGGATATGTAATGCATATATGTATACTAGCATTCTCGTACCTGGCATTGCTCGGGTAATAGAATTAGCTGGGGTTCACAGTGCTTGGTGCACCTAGTTTCGAAAATCCCCTCTAATAATTACTTATTACCTATAATATTTTCTAATTTTGGGAGGATCCCGGAGCCCCTGGACTCCTTATATATATGCCCTTGTCCTTAACCGATCTTTAACTGTTATTAACGATCCTTTTAAAGTATTGATTATCTTTGCAAACACAGGCCATCCACATTTTATTGATATACCTATGTTTAAGCAAGAACTTCTTTGTATGACACATTTTTAGTTTTTTTTCTGGTGCTAAAATTAAGCAGCTGCTTGATGAACTGACTTTAGAGCAAGCTACATAAAATTGGCCGTGTGAAAAAAAGTCTTCTCTTAAATTGATCCCTGCTACTTTTAATGTCTGTCCTTGTGACTTATTAATGGTTATTGCAAAGCAAACTTTTACAGGAAACTGCACTCTTCTAAATTCAAAAGGATAGTCCGCCTGTGATGATGTTCTTAAAAACTTCGTTTCTAGTTTTGAAAAAATAAAAGCAAAAGACTGAAACATTATTATTTGACTTGAGAAAAGCCTCGAAGAATCACGTGAGAAACAAAAACAATATCAAATTCAAAATTCGCTATCGACCAAAAGTTGAGATGAAGTACTGAATAATGATTTGAATGGAGGAAAGCCTCTGAAAATAAGGAATTTAAATTTCAGTGACAGGTTTTAATTTCACAGATATTAAGGGGTTTTAATTAATTTCTCCCAAACTAATTGATATTTCTAAAAATCCTTTCTTAGTGGATACTTTCGTAATCATGTGGACATGCCTGCCAAATTTCAAGTCTGAGGCTTCAGCGGTATTGGCTGTGCGTTGATATATATATATATATATATATATATATATATGTTATCTCAGGACATTGATTTTTATATATTAAGATGTGTGTGTGTACCATAAATGAAGAGCTTTATAATTAATGTAAATAACTCTACTTCAAAACCAGTCTAGTAATTACAATAATTTCTCTTTTTTTTAGGGAAAGAAGATAGCAACGCAGCCCCTGATTCATCTCTAAAGGCAAAAGGAAGCGATAAGTTTGGGCCGAATTCCCTTCATTGCTCAAATCCATTTCTTTTAGCAGAAATGAAATCGCGTCAAGAGAAAAGAGTTCCTATGCATCACATTCAACAGGTAATTAAGTAGTCATCTTAGTAAATATAGTAATTATGAAAATTTTGTATTAACTTTGTCGTTCTTATTAAAGGCTGCTGAAGAGAAACAGCAAGCTGAAGTATCCTCACCTCTACAGAATGTAAGGCTGAAATCCACAGGTCTTTCTCAAATTTTGAAATCACCGGACAATGTACATGCAAGTACCACAGATGATTCTGGAAGCATTCCATCAAATTCTTCTACTGTTACCTCTTCTCCTGGTAAGTTAGTTGTTATGAAAATTAAGTTACAACATTTCCAAAGAGTTCATTGTGTTTTCTGTTTAGAAACAGTAGAAAGATTTTTTCCGGAAAACAAGGGGAAAATGCTTGGGATAGGGGACACTAGGATTTTTTAGTAACTGAATTATTATTATTTTATTTTCTCATTTTTCTGTGATTCATATTTAAAGAAAAATTGTAAGGAAATTACTTTTCTAAAATAACTCGATGACATAATCCATAATGCCTGGAGGACCATTACGCCATGAAAACTTGAAAATACAATTGTTGTACCATTTTTGATTTCAAAAGAGCATGGGGATGGGGTTTTAAAAAACTCTTGGACAGATCAAAAAAGAAATTTCACTCTCCAAAAAGCGAACTAAACCTGATCCAAAATACTACTTATCATTACTACTAACCTTCTGTGATACCCATTATGTATTAGACCATTCCACACGACACATCCGTGAGCCTGATTGAAGTATTTTACCCAATTTCCTAATTGCGAAGATATAATCACTGCATTTTCTATTTGACCTTTCTTTTGATAATATGATTCCATTTGATTTTGATTCCATATATAGATTCTGATTTTTACAGGATCACCACAGTTGGATCCTGGTGGAAGGCTAACCCCTAGCTTGAAAATAAAACCACCTCCTATAGCTCCTAAGCCACGTCCCAAGTCGGTTGGAGGTCCAACTGATGTGAGATTATCTGGTATGATTATCTTCATCATTATCAAATAACTTTGTGTTTGTAATACTAATTTCGAATATTATAGCTTATTCAGCATTAATCTTGATTGTTAGGTGAATTTTCTCACACAGTTGATGAAGAATCATCAAGAACTATTAGCCCAGTTGATGAGTCAGTCACACAAAGCAACTCTGAAACAGCAGCTAATAAAGGTATAGATGTTTTCTGAAATAAGATTTTAATTTAAGCATGCAATGCAACTAAATATTTCCAATTTTCTATTTGTATTTAGTTTCTGAAACACTTGTATATTTTTTAAATGAACTTTCAAAATATGAATATTTTTGCTACTACAGTCCACTCCTGCTACAACACGATTCGACTTACACAAAATGGCTGTAACGCAATTTTTTCACCAGTAAATAACTTTATACTTAACACGAACTCCTTGCCAGCAACACGAAAATTTTCAGAAGGGAATTGTGGTGTGAAAATATCGGCTTTGTTATTGGCTACTAAAAATATTTTTTTCGTGAATGAATCTTCATCCCTTTAGCATCACTGGCAGTGAAAGTTCCCACACTATACTAGTCTGAACATAGCTTTGTTTGCATATACAAATAACTACATATTTTTTTCATTCTAAATGCAAAAGTTGATGATATATAATGACATCTAAGGGCACTGTTCCATCTAAAGTTTTTGAAGACCAAAATAAAAAGTTTCTGACAATTAAAGAAAAGCTAAAGATTCTCATTGTGCTTGAACAACTAAAAAATGAGTTGAAGGTAGCAATTAAAATTAGTTAGTGCAGAACAGTCATCCAGATGATCAGCGTCCATGACTTGTCCAGAGTTGCATAAAGTGCAAGTCGGAGAATCCTTCAGGTGAAAGCGGAACAAATAGGCATTGAGACAATCGTGTCCCGTTAAAAGTCTGAAAGCAGCCACATCAGCAGCTAGAGGAGAATTCAGGATACAGTGGGATGCATCGCTCAGTCTCCCCCTAGGTTTACCTTCAGTAGCCCGGGAGGCAACACGACGAAACGCATCCCTATGAACCATCTTGATCTCCAATCCAGCAGAGTGGAGTGGTAAGGCTCCACGAGACCTTTGGAGAGTATTATATCCCTTCTTGGCCAAGAAGTTGGCTTTCTCATCTCCAGGCAGTTCACAGTTTAAAAAATATATTAGAAATCATCAACATCTTCATTTTTTAAAGTTACAAATAGCATTAATGGATCTACTGCACAGTATTATTATAGTACATCATTTTATTATTACTACATACTGTACGTGCCGTACTGGTTTATTTTATGGCTTCCTTTCCCGTTGATCACTGATTTAGTGCATTGAAACCTTATTTTATGTTAATTAAAACAGCTCTTTTAAAAAGAGAAATGAAAATTCAGCTCTGCATGTAAGAAACGTTAAGGTAAAGTTAAGGAGTGGTTTAAAACAGTTTTAGATGGTGTTAACAAGCCTCTGAAATAATTAAGTATGTTTTAAAAGAAATTTACACATAAACCCCTTTTCCACAACGCGAAATTTCAACCTATGCGAGGGGTCTTGGAACTCATCCCTCGCATAAGTCAGGATTCGACTATATTGATGAAATATTTTGAAATACATTTTTTAGCCATGTGATGCGTTGATGTATAAAATTTAAAATAATAATGATGATAAATGAGTTTGTGAATTGCAAAACAATTCTAGTTTATAGGTCATTGCACCTTAAAATGTCAACCTGTAGGCCAAAATTTTGGTGTTTTATGTGATTTTCTTAATTGCTGTGGACATTTTCACATTTGATATTGCATATATTTGTAGATTAATTTTTTGTGTTTTCACAAGAAATGAGTCATTTAAAGAATACCTGAAGCAAAGGTGGAATTGTAAAAATAACTTTATTTTGGTCTAAATCTTTTATTTTCTATTTATGCGTAATATCTTTTATATTTTCTTATTTTTAAATTGTATAGAAATTATTACTTCATTAAATTAATAATTGTGTTATGTTTTCCAAGCTGCTTCAACTTGACAGTTGATATGGCTACAGTAAGTAAATATCTTTTAAATGAGGTGCTTTTCTGATTTAAATTAAAGGAAAATGTCTTTTTCAAGCAGCATGCTTTCATGCTTCCATTGTAGGCACAGTTTAAGTCGATTGTAGGTTTATTGTTTGAATGTTTGAACAATTACTGAAAACATTGTACAAAAAAATCTAGAAGTCACTAGTATTTTGACTATCATTGATTATCCGGACCAATCAAGACTGCAACATCCAGGTATTGAAAAATCAGATCAGTAGTAAAACTTTAAGAAACGATTGAAGCAGTGTATTTTCACTATCTTTCTTTCACTTTTTCCAGGCCTAAGAATGCAATAATGCATATGTTAGCATATTCCGAATGCATGTTTAAAGCTTTATTTTTTAAAACTTTTTGTACATTATTTTTTTTACAAAATTGGTACAAAACAGATAAGAAAACATTTGCATTAATAGTTACATTGTACAGTAGAGATAAAAAATTTAAAAAAAAAATGGAGAAGGCTGGTAGAAAAAAAACTCATATTTCTGGATTGGATTAATCGAGATGCCAAACTGGGGTAATGCAATTGTGCTGATAAATCCACAAGAAGCTAGCCACAGTTAAACTAAAACCTCATCAAAGTTCTTTTTACGTAGTCTAATTCTAATAATAAATTTCGTATGTATTTTTAAAAAGAAGTTTCCCTACTAATTTCATTTCTGTCAAATGTACCACACTCAGAGCTGGATTTACTTATAAGCTATAGCTTTGTTGGGGGCCCTCAAAGCTTGAAAAAATGCATGATTCATTCCTAAAAAAGAAAAAAAAAGGGAAAAGTACTTGAAAAAATGAATTTCATTTTCAAGTACTTGAAAGCCTTGAAAATTTCTGGAAATTTAGTTACAAACCTTGAATTTTAAAATTTCTAATGAATGTGGGAAGGAGGAGGGAAGCCAAAATGAGCGAAATTCAGCTCCTTGCTACATCCTGCATCAAAAATGTAAAAACCTTATTTCTCACGTTTCTGTAACACATTGCTTGAGATAAATTTTTGTGACCCACATGTTTCATATTTTGCTAATTATTTAGTCCTTAATACCTCGTTATATCAGGTCAGGAGACAAACAAAAAAGTACCATATATTCGAAAACGCAATGCAATCTAAGTCATAAAAAATAATGATTCAACAATTCAACTATTATACAACTTGATGACATGTGCACCTACAAAAAAATTATTTTATTGTCATATTAGGATGACTTCTGTTTGAGAACAAAAGAAAATTAGTTTACTTATTGTATTGAAAAGAAAATTTTTAATATTTCTGATGTTTTATGGTGGGATATGAATCGAAAGTTTCAACTTGAATTCCAACAAATTTGATGTATAGAAAACTTACTAGTTTGGTTCATTGATTTAGAGAAGAAAAAAAATACTTTGTATGTGAAATATAACTTTTGATTCTAATGGATGTCAAATGCAATGCACCTTTTTTTTCCCAATATGACTTATTGAGAGACAAGAAAAGCACGATATATCTGAATGAGCGACATAAAGATATGCGAGATACTGTATTTTAACAAGAAACCTTTTTTTTTTTTTCAAATTTCAAATTGAAGTTTCTTACAAAGTTAGATTTTTTTTTTGTGTGTAAATTTATACAATCAAGTATTAAAATGTTAGAGACTGAAAAGAACAAATGACATGCTTTAAATAATGTTTGCTGTTAATAGTCCTTTAATACTGATAAAAAATAATTAAATAAGACTGCTTGAACGGTGCTTCATTTTTATCGAGTATATAAACTATGAAATGGCTTGAATGTTACTCTCTAGTTACATATTCTCTAAGTCTTTGCACTATTTCCTTATTTAAAAAATTAATCATTTACATTTATTGTTAATCATTTTACATTTGATGTTGTGTTTGTCTGTTGGTTGGGGGTGATCAAAAATCAATTACACCAAAAGCTGATGTGAGCAAGTGATGATGCGTTATCCCCTCTGTTGATTAATTGCTACTATTTGCCAAACCAACAACAGTACTTAATTTGTTCTTTGTTTGACAATTCGGTTCATTTATCTTAATTTGCAGAAGAACATATAACTTTTAAAATATTTTTATTTGCCTATTTTTTCCCAACATTTTTCTTGTTCCAATTATCTTTTATAAGACCTCACAATGCAGATATATCTATTTCTCAAAAAATTTTCTTGGAAAATTCTGTGCAACCCCAAAAATTGAGGATATTTTATACCATATCTATTTGTTCTTGAATCACTCTTCTAGTATCCTCCTCCTTCCAAGGTCAATCCAATGCAAGTGAGCGGACAGGATTAAAATAATAAGAAAAATCATGGCTTTACATATCAGAGGAAAAGTCGCTCATCGCGAAAAAAAAAAACCTTAACAAAATTGGTCTGTTTTGCCAGCAACATAAAAGTTGTCCTGACAGCAAAAAAAAGCCCATTATACCTAAGATAGCTAAGGGCCCCCTTTCCTGCCTCACTCTGGCTACCCATCTGATTTGACTGTTTATGTTTAAATTTAAAAAAAAAAACATTTTCTTTACTATTATTTGAGGTATAAATAAAATTTTTTGTATAAGTTAACTAGTCTAATATGTTTGTGGCATAACAGGTGGTGCACCAAAAAAGTAGGGGGTCAAAAGAAGCGTGTAGGGTTAAGGGGTATGGCCCCTGAAGGTTTTTTTTTTTTGTAAAATTGAGCTGTAAAAGGCTTAATGTCACTAATTCTATGATACCTCCAAAAAATGTAGAATATGGCCTCGAAAATCGGGACAGAAAATCTTTCCCGTTCCAATTCAAAGGTCCACATTTATGAAATAAGACGAGAAAAGTCCATTTATATTACGAATTTTTAGTTTTTACTTTAGTGAAAAAGTATCAATCCACCCTATAAAAAATTATTTTTCAATCGATCATTATTCTTTTCTCTGAAAAGAGGGGGGGGGGCAGTTGACCCCCTTACAATCCGCCTATGGGACCAAGTTTAAAATTTACTTAGAAAAAGAATTATGTGACTTTTATATTTTATTAAATCTATTTAACTGTTAGTTTTATCCCTTACAGATTCATTTCAAGAAATTTCTATGTTTCCTGTGGCAGATGAGTTTGATTTAGAACTTTCTGATACACACTTAAATGGAAATCAAGATCAATTAAGCTCTGAATATGGAGCAGAGACTAATAATTCAAATCAGTTATTATATTCAAGTGCCAATACTTCCATGCATTCTTCAACTGATGTTCAAATGCTGCAAAAAACAGTTCTGGACTCTATTGAAGATGTCATTCACGTTTGAAACCTGTGGTGATTCGCTAAAATGTCTGCTAATCACAGTGTAATTTATGTAAAGTACAATGTAGTTTATCTTAGAATTTGTAAATAATTTTTGAGCGATCGAATAAGAAAAATCAAACTGTTTTTACCATGTTAATTCACTAGCAAATGTCTTTCAACTGTTTTATAGGAATAGAAAATTGAATTTTTGACATTAATGATTTTTGTGTTTGTTCTGAACTTGGCTGTATTAATAAATTATATTAGTGCTCTTAGATTTTGTTTAAAAAAAAATAAATATTATATTATACAGTAAACTCCTGATTCTTTGCAGAATAGGGTAATACAGTAACCACAGATAAGCACAAACCATGGATAATCTGAATAATAGTTAAAACAGGATATTACTGTATACAATGGCTAAAAGATATGAATAACACTCATTCATACATTTAAACTATAGCTGAAAGCATTACTGCATTGCATCTGCTAGCATTGAATGTAAAAAATATATGTAAAAGGTACAAACAAACAATAACACAATCGTAAGTTTAAAAAACATTTAATGACAATTTTTAAAAAAAAAGTGAAAAGACCCGCAGTTAATCAGGAGTTTACTGTAATGTAAATTTTCAGCCAATTATTCCTACAAAGTAAAACATTTTAAGTTTTATATATCTCCTTGGTTTTGTGCAATATAATTTACAAGTTGAAATTTATGTTTCCCTGTTGAGTCACTGATTGTATTGCTGCATTGATTTATTTGTTTTCTAATTTGGTAAGTATGCTTCTTTGATGATTGGGGGGGGGGGCAGGTTGATAAATAATGTTTGAGTGTGAAAGTTTTTGTAAGAGGTAAATTAGAGTAGGATAGGTTTTCTAATAATTTGTAATAAGTGTGTAAAAACTTAAATGAAGCGCAAAAAATTGTATGTGTGTGTTTGGGCGTTGTAAATAACCTCTTTTTCAAAGCCGATGATGTTTATGTAGATGAAAACAGATCTGGTAAAATAGAAAACCAGCTTTTGCCAGACTTTTTTTCAGCTGTAAGCTCATCCATTGAATAAGGGGTTCCTTGTAATGCTGAAGCACATGTGTTCTTACTTCTTAATTCTGTAATAGCTTGATATTGAAAATTTAAAGAAAAAAAAAAACGTTAAAGATAAAAATCATACTCAAGAAAGATTTTTATCTTTTTAGTATTTACATTCCCTTTTCACTATTGAAGGTTTGTGTGCTTTTGTAGTTTCAAAAATGTGAACAGTCAAAAAGTCTCTACCTCGAAGATAAAGTATTTCAATTGGCAAGTTTTTAATTCATACAGAACTTTGTTTAAAACTATGTGTTGGTTTTTTTTTTTTTTTTTGTTAGCCTAAAATTGCAAATGCAATTTGGGGGCTTATGGTTTCACAAACCTAACCACACTCGCTCTCAGTTTGAGTTAAGTCTGTGTGACCCTAAAACTCCAAATTTATATGTTCATTATATATAGATTTTGTCGTTCATGTTGGCTAAATGTTAAATCATGTTAGAATTTTTTTTGGTAAAGTAATGTACAGGGATACCAAAATTTATTTTGTAGCAATACAAGAGCAGTTTTAGCAGTGAAACAAATTCTGCGGGGCAGAAATTTTTTGTTTATTAACTTTTCTGTTTTTATAAATTGTGTGCCATAAAAGATAAAATGTTAATGCATGTTAAATATAGCTTGTTTTATCTGAATGGTTTATAAAAGAAAAATCATATTAATTTATGAAATATTTTTTATAGTTTTTATACATTTATAGTTTTATATACAGTAATATAGCTTGATAGTATGCAAATAATTTTTTAATAAGTTCTCATGAAAGTTATAGAAGCAAATTTATCATAGATTTGTAATTGTATAATTATTCTTGGCAAAAACTGTAGTGTTTGTATGTCTGTACACTTTAAAGCTTTAATCTAGAAATTATTAAGTTCAGTAATGAAATCATTTTTTCACTATAATAACTCAAATTATTCTGCCAATATATTTAAACTTTATCAAGTATCAAGTTTTTTGATTACCTGTATGCTGTTCCTGTTTATTTATTTATGTGATGTGTTTACATGTAACAAAATTTAGTTGCATTCCCATTTTTCATGATTGATCAATATATTGTTACCAGTGTGAATTTTTTAGGTTATATCTGCACTTAATTCCAGAAATTTTAAGCTTTGGTTTACAATTATTATATATTTTAATAGAAGGAATCGTTGTGTATCATAATATAAAATATTACCTTTTTATAAAAGAAAAATTATCTTAAAAATACCGTGCATAGAAAGTACTAGCCGAATTTTAAAATTCCTGAAATAAAGTGCAAATATATGTGTTAAAATGTCACAGCCGCACAGTTGGTTGCTATCCATCTGGGAAAAAGGATAGTCCTTAAATCAGGGACAAGTTATTTTATTCGCTTGATGGACAGCTCAAATTCCAATGTTAGTCTATTCCCAATAGCAGAAATATCTATCAATCTACAACAATTCTTTTAATTCAACATTTATGTGTAGAGCATGTAATATTTTATTTGCGTTCTTATATCACACTTGGTATTTGTCACAGGCTTTAAAAGCCAATTCTGCTGACAGTAGTGTACCAATGGGGTCTAGTGCCCCTAGCAAACTTTAGGGATTGCCCCCCCCCCCTCCCGAACCAATTCACAGAAATTCAATATAATCAATAACATTAGAAATTCCTTATGAAACATCAATAAAGTGTTCGTTTGTGCTGTTTATAACAATGCATATTTTGGGCATTAATTTTGAAATTTTTGTTTTAAAACACCAGAAGAATAAGTACTATAAACATAATTTACACATTTACTAAGTGAAAAAAAAGAAAATGTGAAATAAAAACTAAAATATTACAAAGAGTCGATTACGATTAGAAAATTAAAACAAGTATGAAAAGTAAAGCTTTACTAATATATAAATACAAAGAGATAGAGAATGGATTCAGCTTCTGGTATAAAAGGGGTAAGGGATTAATAATATAAAAACAATCGTAAGTTAAATATTCACACAGAAATGGGGGACCCGAGGAAACAAAGTTTTGGAATTGTAGTTTTAAAAATGCAGTTTTAGACGATCGTTGATTCTGTTAAGTGTTCTGGACAGGAGAGGTTTGGCGGCTCTCCCCTGGCATTTTTTGCAATTAAAACTATCAAAACGGAATTGTCGATTATTTTCAGCCATTTTCAAAAAAAAAAAAAAAATAGCTTGGCAAATTGCCGCCCCTGTTGTTGCATCCCTGGCGAGAGCCACTTCTGCCAACCCTTAGGTACGCTACTGTCTGCAGAAGTATTATTTTTTCCTAATTTCTATTTTAATTGTCACTATTTGCCCCCTTCAGGTTGAGCTTCATCATAGTTTCAGAAAATTTTATTTCAGTCCATTATCACCCCTGCCTTTGATGTTCTCTTCAGGACTCGGCTATCTCTCCCCCACCCCCTCTCTCCCATGCAAGCATAAAACAAAAATTTAGATTTACATGCAGATTTTCTTCCCCCGTCCCATTAATTTACCCATTAATCAAAACTTGCATCATGCAAGATTTCCTAATAAATTTGAATGGTTAATATTACTACAATCCAGTTTGTTGAAGGGATTAGTTTTTGTCAACTTTTATGTAACATTTAAATGGAATTTTCATCATATCTCGCTTTGCTTTTGAAAACATGCTTTGCCGAAAATCATGTACCATGTTTGAAATTTATGTCCTTTAGCATCCTGTAAATATTTCAGCTGTTTCTAATGCTACAATGTCTAATGCTAAATTGTTTTTTTTTTTTTTTTAATTTAATAGATTTAATTAGGAACTTATTTTTAAAGAAATAAAAACTAATTTGAAACAACCCCATATTTTGCACTATGCCTACATGGTGATGTAGTGGTAAGGTTTTACATTCTTATGCCTAATGTTGCAGGTTCATACTCTGCCACAGTCATTTGATTTTCTGGATGCAGAAAATGGTTAGTCTCGACATCCACATTTTATGATTATGCAGCATGTTAAGGATTTCCTGAGTATCCACTTGGGTTAAACTGCTTCAGGCTCAATTAATTTACTAATGTTATTTCACATCCTTAGAGCCCAGGTGGTTCCATCTAGTGCCCAAATTCTGAGCCACATAAAATTACTGAATAAAAATTACTGAGTGAATTTTGAAAATTTTCTAATGTTTGTGCAAGTTCTGCATATATTATATTCACTTGCTGAAAGTCATTGCATATCCTCTAAACGTATTTTTTTCTGAGAGAAAAAAAAAAGAATATTAACCACTTTTTACCTGTTCACTCTCTTCTTTTCCCTCCAAACCTCATGCACAATATAGTGGGTCTTATCACCACTTTTTATTGGAAGAGTAATGATCAGTTGAACTGCTTGTTAAAAAAACAGCCAAGTGCTATGTTGAAAGAATTAGGAAGAATATTTTTAGCATCATATTAATCTTTTCTGATACGAATTAAAATACCTGAAAGAGATGCTCATTTTAGTACATTACTTTCAGTACAAAGTACACATGGTCCTGTAATTCTTATTGTACAATTTAATATTAGATTTTTTGCATATAATCAAAAAACTTTGCTTTTGACTGATTTCTGAAATAAACAATTCAATTTGTGGTGGGTTTGAACTAGTTCTTATTTTGGGGTTATGAATTCCCCCCCCCCCCCCAAGGTTTACTGTACACTATTGTGTGATATTGTCTAATAGAGATTTAATCTAAAATTTCGCACCAAAACTGAATTTTTAACTTTTACACAAAAATTCCTTTTTACTGATATAATTCACAAAATTTTTGCATTTAAATGCATTTTGTTTAATTGTAGATTTAAGTGCTTTGCACCCTGCACTGAACAATACATCCTTACCCTATGCCCATTTATAAAACCAGACGTGTGTCGATTTCATGTATAAAATACAAAACATACATGATGGATTTCTACTATGGCCTAAGATCCAACTTAGGATGACCTACCCTCATCTAGTTTCCTATATATAAAAATACCGATAAAGATATCACAAACACAATGGTATAGGGTTGTCTAAACAAAAGTGGTCCAATCATAGGATTGTTGCGATTTAAAGTTTCAATGATTGAGTAATTCTGGAGATTCTTTGCATCTATCTTCCAATTCTGCAGGAATCAGTAGATTTTTTAAATTAAAAGATCTAAATTTCCAACAAATGATGCTTGTTCGACTGAAAATTTGATTTTCTCAGCAGATGTCCAGACCCGGCAGTTTGAATTTTTCCGAGGGAGACGTGGCAAGGGATATGTACTAGATGCAAATAATGCCAACCCATATGTAAATACTTTAGTTTCTCAAGCCAGGGAATTAATTGCCCCCTAGTGATACCCCTAAATGATGAGCCTGGTGATATCATTACAAAATTCTGCAAGAAATGTGCAGAAATTTTGCAATTTTGTGCAAAATTCTTCTTTAATTGGATTATACTCAATTCTTGAAATTTTAAATCACGGCTACTCTGTGATTGGACCATCTATACCCATAGCTAGATAATGTTGACCCACATGCCGAACGTGGATACAATTGCCACTGTGCTGATACATTTGCTGCAAATATGTACTTAGCTCAAATTTTTTAAATTAATATCAATATACAATAAACATTGGTTATCTTAAAAGTCTGTAGTTAAATTAATGAAGTTAATCTTTTGCTTTCATGGATACATGTTTGAAAACACAAGCATTGCATTACTGAAATTTTTACCTACCCACTGTATATATTTTTTAAATTCTTGCAGATAGTTTTGAGTTGTGTGCTCTGATACTTTATATTTTTATCTCACTATGCCTACACCATCATGTTTGTAATATTTTTAACTAGGAAGTTCTGTGAGGTTAGGTCAATTTTAGTCGGATCTACTACTTTTGGTCTTTCATATTAAGATTATCACACTTTGTCTGGGTTACAAAGTCTTCTGCATACTAAATACATCCTTTTTTTCAAGCGTTTTTTGTCATGTTTTATTTATATTTCATTAATTAATAATATTTAAGATCATTTTTATTAAGTTCTTAAACAAATTTGAAAGTTTCATAGTTCTGCCTGTATGTTTAATTCATGGTGCTCATATTTGTAAGTTTGCATACTAAATATTTACTTCTGAGCAACTTTTTTAAAACTTTTGATAATCTAACTGTATGCTGTATATACTGTATATAGGTTTAGCATTTCTCAATATTTTCCTAGCTCAATATATGGGCTCAGTAATAAATAGAGAATGAACCTGTATAGATTAGGTGATATCAATATTATTTGTTGCAACATATTGTTGCTGATTGTTATGTTTCTACATATTGTGATTCTATAAGTAGTCAGAGTGCAATAATTGTGCTTTTGGTGTTTTACTATTAGAATTTGTTCCAGTTGCTGAACATTTATGTACAGTTAAAACCTTTAAATACTCAAACTGTTTTAAAGTGAATATATTAAAAACGTTTCCAAAACTTGTCTCAATGTGCTTTCTGTTTTTAAGCAAAGTAAGTCTCTCTCTCTCTCTCAGTCTCTATCTCTTTTTTAAATGTATAAATTAAAAAAACTGCTGTTATTAATAATTCATTTGGGAGACTCTAGCCCCTTTTGTAGTTGCACATAAGAATTGATGCAGGAGCATAGGCGAGCATAAAGGGCTGCAGAGATGGATCGAAGCTCTTTCTAGATATTAGCATTTCCCATTTTTACGATAAATCAGTTTGCTGTATTTTTTTGCTCATTTCATTAGTTCTTTGTTTATAACTATATTCTTCTTCCTGGTGCGAATTAACAAGTTTCTTGATTTTGTTGCATAGCTGCTTGATGAGTTTCATACTTTTCACGATATGAACGCAACTGTTCGATTTCATGCTGTAAGTGGGAAAGCACTATTGCGCTTCGCTGTTGCTTCTTTGATTCTATTCTATTCAATGACTGAAGCTGACTGTTTTCTTCTTGAGATCTCTGGAGAGCTAACACATGATTTTCTTTCAATTTATTCTTCATCTGTTGCATCTTAGATTGAAGATAATTCATTTTGGACGCATACTGATCGTGTTTACGTTGCATCTTAGCGTGCAAAGCCTTGATTTTTTGCTGTTCTTGCTTCAAAGTTTCACACAACGATTTCTCAGTTCCTGATGCTTGAGCTTTTACTGTCTGACCACGGATTGTATGGAAAGACAAACATCCATTTTACAGCCGAAAAGGGACAAATCTATTATTTTTTAGCGATGCCAGCTTTTGCAGAAGTAGTCTCATTCAAATAAACGGAATACCGGCATCAAGTTTTTACTTTTCCCCCTCATTCAGATAGATTTGTTTTACCTTGACGTTTGAAAATTCCATACAATCCGTGGTTGGACAGTACATCATTTATTTCTTGCTGCAAGTCATTTATCCTTTCATTGGTAGCCTGAAATGTTTTCTATTCAGATTTTAAGACATCTTCTTTTTCTTGTATCATTCTAATAACTCGGGGACAGTGCCAGAGGACTGGAAGCTGGCTAACATTACACCGCTCTTGCAGAAAAGGTCTAAAGGGAGTGTGGGAAATTATAGACCTGTGAGTCTAACTTCGGTGGTTTGCAAAATTTTTTATACATTGATAAAAATTAAGATATTAAATTTTCTAGAGACTAATAATCTATTGACTAGTTTTCAGTACGGTTTCAGGGAAGGTAGATCTTGTGCAACTAATTTATTACATTTCTATGACAAAGTCACTATGGCTTTGGACAATAAGAAGCCTGTAGATGTTGTTTACATTGATTTTCAAAAAGCTTTCGATAAGGTACCGCATGTTGCTCTACTTAGCAAATTAGCTGATATAGGAATAGGAGGGAAAACTTTCATTTGGGTAAAAAACTGGCTGACCGGAAGGAAACAAAGGGTAGTTGTAAGGGGAAATTACTCCAATTGGAGTGAGGATTTAAGCGGGGTTCCTCAAGAATCAGTGTTAGGGCCTGTTTTGTTCATTGTTTTTATGAACGATGTTCACAAAAATATTTCTGGGAACATGAATTGTTTTGCTGATGATGTCAAAGTTATGAGGACTATAGATAATGAAGTACAAGCAAAACAGCTGCAAGAGGATCTAGATCATATTACGGAGTGGACTGATAAAAGGGGTATGGCTGTTAATGTTGGGAAATGTCAAGTGCTACATTTAGGACATGGAAATAAGTGTACAAATTATTTGCAAAATTCAGTCATTAATCAGGCAGACAAAGTTACTGATCTGGGGGTTTTAATAAGTTAGGATTTAAAGTTTAGCCAACAGTGCAGCATTGCTAGTAACAAGGCCAATAAGATGCTTGGGTTTATCAATAGATCTATTTCAAACAAATCTAAAGAAGTTCTTCTGCCCTTATATAGAAGTTTGGTAAGACCTCATTTGGAGTATGCTTTTGGTCTCCTTATCTTAAAAAAGACATTAATGTATTGGAAAGGGTTCAAAGGCGAGCTACAAGGCTAATAAATGGACTTTCTCACTTAGACTATGATTCCAGGCTTAGAAGGCTAAAAATGTACAGTCTTGAGCAAAGAAGAGATCGAGGGGATATGATTCAGTTGTTTAAATTTATTAAAATGAAAGATGTTACGGGGCTGAAGTTTAGCACTGAAAACAGGACAAGGGGTCATTGTTTTAAGCTATTTAAATCTCAGGCTAACATGGATATCTGGAAAAATTATTATTATAGCAGGGTAGTGGAACCTTGGAACAGTTTACCGGAAAAAGTGGTAATGAGCAAGGGAGTAGATAGTTTTAAGAGGGCCATTGATCTTCACTGGGGATTGTAAATTGACTAGGACCAGTCTAGCTGGGCCCAGAGCCTGTTGCTGGTTGTCACTTTTGTATTTGTATATTCTTCTTTTTTAACAGACTTCAAAAAGGAGGCGGTTATCAATTCATACCGTATGTATGTTTTTTTTTTTTTTTGTCCACTCACAGCGTCTCACCTAGTGAACCGATTTTAATGGATTCGCAACTCCAACGAACTATAGGGGGCACTGCAGTCACTGTCTAATGGCGGACGAAAAAACTAAAACAAACGCACGTGGTAACGAAGAAAATGCTAAAAGTGTTGTGATTTTTGTTCGTATGTATGATTTTTTCGCTTTAGTGGTTTTTAATTAATTTTCAAAGTCTTGTGGATATTCTGGCCCACGTAGAAAGAAATGAGAATTCAAGAAGCATTACTAAACGTCAAAGATTAATGCAAACTACTTAGTTCTAAGCAGCTATTTCCACCATGTTGAATTCGATATTTATCAATTCTTGATAAAACTAAATAATAATTGTGGCCTGACAAGAATAACAATTAATGCTAGAAAATTCAATATGACATTACAAATTATTATCGAAAGAATATGATACTTTTTTGCCTTGCTTGGCTAGCGCTTATTGTTTTGCATTTGTAGCTGAGTTTTTTCTCTCGAATTCCCGAATCGGTTAATTTAAAATTTTTCTGTTTCGATTTTTCTAATTTCTGAGTTACGATTTAATTATGTCATGTTATGCAAATCATCAAAATTCTCACGGGTATATGGTGGTAGTTTTCTTTTCAGTTGATTGACCATTATTTCTTTTTACTTATCGAATTCTGTAATCTTACTATCATTTTATTCCACTCATGATAAAGATTAAAAATGGTTTAACTAAAAACGCGAAATCTCGCCAAGGCT
This sequence comes from Uloborus diversus, assembly GCF_026930045.1. Taxonomy (NCBI): domain Eukaryota; kingdom Metazoa; phylum Arthropoda; class Arachnida; order Araneae; family Uloboridae; genus Uloborus; species Uloborus diversus. The sequence continues at coordinate 75,420,477 of NC_072736.1, read as the reverse complement.
ATACTTTGCTCGCACAATACTAAAACTATAACCCAAAACAAATTTGGCGAAACCTTTCAGCTGAGAATAAAAGGAATAAAGTAAATTCTTTCTCGGTTAAACATTTTTCATTTTGTTCTACGATAATATATTCAAGAACATATTTTGCATACTGTCCATTCCAACTAAATGCTGCTGTAAAATATGGTTAGTTTAATTAATTTAAGATTTAAAAAAAACCCATATTCTTACAAATTCATACAAAACAATAAGATTTTTTACCTTGTATAACATTATCCAAGTTCGTTAATCCAGAATTTTCGCTTTCACCATTTCTCAACCAAATCATATTTTAGAAGGAAATAATGAAAACTAACAGTATTTTGAGAAGCTCGAGAATACTACTAAGGGACGATTTAATTTCTGTAGCTGAAAGCAAACTAAGACACATCGATTGCGTTAATAAATGCTCAGAACAAACTGCCTACGTTTACGTCAGCAGGCATACGTGGAACGCAACGTGGCAATGTTTTAGTTTTCCCGGCAGTTTTATAAATCACCGCAAGGTAGCGTATTCGAGCGCTGGAGTTGCGAATAGGAGTTGCGTTTGTTCTATAGAAAAAAAGTTATTTGCAAAAAACAGCAAGCATCAAGTTTCTTCAATGTCACTGCTTTATAGTGGGGGTGTAAACCTAACCTGGAAGCGAGATAATGCTGTGATTAAGATTTGCTTAGCCTTCACAATGCTACCAGGTTAAGTTTGCCTCAACTATAGTTTAGTATTTTATCGTTATCAACTATGCCAATAACAGATGATCGGGGCTAAGTAAGGAGACACAGGGTTGCATCACAAGCAACTTGTATACTGTGTAGAGATGAAAACAGTCGAGAAAAAAAACCGTTTTTTTTTCAAAGGGTTTAATTTCCACTCCGGAAAATCTGAAAAAATGAATTGTTCAACTTTTCAGGAAGTTTTAATTGAAATTTTTTGCAAAAAGTTATCAGAAATTTCTCATAATTAAATTCTGATGCCACCCCCTCCTTGTATGTTAAAATACAGCCTAACTTTGATAAGTTGTTGTATGATAATATAATTTGCATATAGATCAAAAAACTACTTTTGCCAAAAAAATAAATAAATAAATACATAAACCAATATCCTTACTGGACAAGCAATTTTCCATGTTACTTTATTAATAATGAATAAATTAACAAAACAGAAAAATAATAATATGAGAAGATCTTTAGCAATCAATAAATTAATTGGTTTCAAACTGGCCGCCTTTTGAAGTAGTAATACAGAGGTGCAACTGCTTATTGCAATTTTAATTCAAGGGCCGCAAGTCCTGCAATCAATCCTATTCCCTAATAAAGCAATTGGTTTAGAGAGTCCAAACTTATGTGTAATTTAGGGTAGACCTTCGACTCTAAAATAGGTCATACAGTGTAATAAATGCTATTGAGGTCTAATGAGTAGAGCGGCCACTCTAAAGATGATATCATGTCAAAAACAACGTGCCTTGCACCATTCTTGTCTTTTTGGCCGTATAAACTGGTGTGGAGTCAAATTGAAATGTCTACTCTACATTGCTATGCTAAAGTGCTCTTAAGGTTCATAGAAGTAACAGCTTCTAAAATGTCCTTCTGTCTTCTGGTACACTTTTTGATTCATTTAATGGCCCTCATCCGCAAAAAAACCCCAGAGATTTTTTGTCGCTTGTACTGATTTCATCACAGACAAAGCCTGACTTCGGATTTTGGCGATGTTTAACATTTTCTGAGGTGCTTGGAGTGTCTACACACCAAATCCTGTTGTTCTGGGGGTAATGAGCTAGTTGAACGGTAAATCAGTGGAAAGTACCCCCCTCCCCTCTTCCAGAGTGGACTTGCGGCCTGTCTCAAAAGTTTCTGGCATCTTTCGAGTCATCACACGAAAGCTTGAACTTTTTGGGACGCGTAAAACTTCTGTTTGAACTGTTTTTATCCTTAGTCGCACTTATTGGTCACAAATTCCCCATCTTACGAACGACTTCTCAGGGGAAACCCAAGGATTTCATTGAACTCAATAACTCAATTTGGGATGACCTGACAATTAACTGAAATGTTCATTGTTCGTTTTTGTACACTTGCCAGACATCGAGTGTCATTCCAAGCCACTTGAAGCTGCATAACGCATCAAATACTATTTGCCGAGGCACAACAAGCAAACAAACTGTCGTTCTACTTTTGGTTTAAAAACTTTAAAATAGCAGGTCTTTTGTTAAAAATTATAAGAAAACGGAAAAATAATACGTGAACTGGGAGACATATTGTAAATTATTTTCTAATTAAGTGAGAGACAAAAATAAATAAGAAATTCATTAAAATGAAATTACTTTACTTCCGTTTGATGATGCAATCTTTGTCCGAGTTTTTTTTTTTTTTTTTTTTTTGCCTCGCCCTGTATACTGCCGTGCTAAGCACAAAAGTGAATCTGCAGTTGAGCTCAAACTGAGACATTGTGTTTTAAAGCTTGGCTCTTCCATATATTTCTTTCAGATGCCTTTTTCTTCAGAATTTAAAAAAAAAAAGTTTCTGATCTCTAAAACATTTTATTTAAGTAAAATACGAAATGGAGAAAAACTTGGTTATAATAACTCGGTTTTGTTCAAAAGTGCAGGTATGATTACTTTTACTACTGTGCTTAGCACGGCCGTATGAATGAACTGAAACTCCATTTTAAGTTTTGGTTCAGCTTTAGAAACCATTATGCAGAAAGAAAAAACAATTTAGTTTTGATTTTGATCATACTCATTTTTCTTTCAAACAATATCAATCATGTTTGAAAGAAATTACAAATATTATTTCAAGTTTCAAAGGCAATCGAAAATAGAAAATGTAATTGTTATGATTAGACACAACCTTACCCAATATTATTGGTTGCACGACGACTTGACTTATTTCTGGTGTTTGACCAAGAAAGCTCTCAGTTATAAAACAAAAAGTTTTATTTTTTCTAATTAAATTTACCTTTATGTGTATTTCTGTCAAATAAGAAAAGAAGATGTGTGGACTGCATATATTTTTTAAGGCTTTGCCCTTTATATGTTCCAAGAAACAGAACTATTAAGAAACCCTATTTTTATTCATTAAAAAGTCATTTTTTCCAATTTTTCCCGAAAAAACCGGTTTTTTTCCACCACTTCAAAAATTCCGGAAATTTTACATCTCTAATGCTGTGAAATGTAAATTAGTTAGGGTAAACGTAATATTTAAATGGTTATAATCAAATTAACACACGTATGAATTCCAGAGAGGAACAACGGTAAATTTTTAGTGGCAATCGCTTAAAGTTTAAAGGCATGTTTATTTTATTTTTTCGTATGGAGCATTTTATGAAAAAAATAAGGTGAAGTTTTGAGATGGTAACTCTTACTATTTCTGAAATATTTACACGAAAAAGAATGAAATAAAAAAATTTTGAAAAAAAAAAAAAAATAGAACCGACTTCAAAATTGCTCTAAAAAGTGAAAAATAATTTTATTCTTTAAACACCATCGATAATACTTTTAAATATAATTTTTGAAGTTGGAGCAAAAACAAAAAGTAAAATCCAGTGTAACCATGCATGTTCATATTTTTTTCAGAAAACATCCAAAAGTTAGTAACGAAACATTTATATTGTTACTACGTTACTAAAATATGCTGTCGTCAATGCATAATGTGTAAGGTAGAGTAGAAACTGGGCTTGTTTAAATTTATAGTTGAGCTGAGTTATGGTTGTGAATAATTTTTTTTTATCGTTTTTGCGCCAACTTCAAAAATTATAACTAAAAGTATTATCGACGGTATTTAAAGAATAAAATTATTTTTCACTTTTTAGAGCAATTTTGAAGTCGGTTCTATTTTTTTTTTTTCAAAATTTTTTTATTTCAGCATTTGTACCCCTTTGTTTTCCATTTAAGGCATCTATAATGTGCTATACTTCATACTCAGCAAGATTAGCGGGTTTTATGACATTAATTATTTTGTTCTCCCTTGGATCCATGCTTTCTTTAGTTGATTCTAAGCTGTCTGATTTATTTTTCTTGTTCTTTTTTACGAGAGACTTTTTGCAAGGTTTAGAAGAATCATTTTCTCATTTTTTTTTCTTCAAAATCCCCTAGATGTTCAGTAAATTCTTCACAGATAAAATTTTTTGTCTTCAGAGAAAGCTTGGTCATTACAAAGAGGATTGTTAAATGACGTTTGACATTTGACAGCCTCAGAGACCCCCAACAATTGCTCGGTTTATCGGTGATTGTTAAATGATGAAGGTTCATCTATTTCTTCAAGATCATGACAACTGCTGGAGGCATTCATCTCCTTTATCCTATTTTCTCTGACAAGGTTTCTCTTGTAGGCAATTCTCTTGTAAGCAACTCTTGTGGGCAAGGAATGACTTGTAGTGCAGTTATTTTCAGATAATTCAATTTTAGAATCCAGTTCTTCAGAAGATTTACTTTCAACCTCATAACCAGGATTGCTTTCTTCTTCATTATTTCCTTTTGTTTTCTTGCCCCATTTTTTAAACTTTTCTTTTTTATTTTATCAGTTTTTGCTTGTTGTTGGGGGTCCTTGATTTCTACGTTGCTGTTATTCTATGGCCTCTTCATACGTACGCTTACGCATGCCCAAATACATATATAAAATATACCACCAAGGTAGATATCTCAAAAACTCCGGCACAAATTATAGCTGTATGGAGGTTCCTAGTAGATGTATTATAGCTGTATGGAGGTTCATAGTAGATGTGCAATTGGAAAACCAAGCCATCGAATTTTGTAGCCAATCACTAACACTCTGAAAAGCTGGCTGATAATTCATGACCCAGCTGTAAATATATCTAAAGAAACTGAAATGTCAAGAAACTAGAATTTAGACTAATTAATAAGAACTAGTCTTCGCCCAGTGGTCGAAATTCGACCATATTCATAAATGAATATTTGAAAAAACTTGTATGAATCTATTTCAGCATTTTTCGTTTCTACTCTTACTCCTGTTTACTGCATATCTATAAACATACAATTTTTATGTGTACACTAGGGCTTGGCGCAATGGAGGCGTTAGGAAATGCCCGACGGGGGGACAAGCTTGCCCGACAGGGCGGGCATAGATATATTTTTAATATTTATAACTTCCCCTCCCCCCATCTTTCAGTTTTTATGATACATTTAAAATAATCATTCTTATCTCTAACAAAACAAATAAAGATTTTACATTTGTAGCCTATTTTCCTATAAAAGTAAAAGATATTAATTGAAACTAGATTAGATGTCTTTACTTAAGTTTTATACAATGGAAGAGTTACACAAAACGAAAATGTGGAATTATAAATGAAATGAAAAATGCGAAAATGGGTTTTTGCAATAAATGCAGGGACTTCGCGAGGTCATAAAACTGAAGAGGTGTGTGTGTGTGTGTGGGGGGGGGGGGGGTATGAAATTGACAACCGCTCCTTTTTTTTCCTTTCAAACGCATGCATTAGTAGATCTAGCTTTTGATAAAAAGGGGAGCATCACTAAAACAGAAGCACACAAATCAGAACTGCATTTTTTTTTTTTTTTTTTTTTGCAGAAAAAGAAAAACAGGTGTTTAAACCTAGTATTGAAATTGTTGTTGTGGTGGTGTTAGGGTTAGGGAACATTCGAGGGCACTTCCCTGGAAATTTTTCAACGTTAAAGTCGTAAACGTGCGACTGTTGATCATCTTTGGTAACCTTAAGAATAAGGATGGGTTTCAATGACACTCTTCGAGTAATTTTTCGAAATCGAAGTTCCAAGAACGTAATTTTAATCATTTTTCAAAGGTGTAAAGGAGTTTGGGGAGTCTCTCGGTAATTTTTCAAAATTTAGAACCTAAAACTGAAATTTAGACGATCTTAAATGATATTTAAGGGAAGGATGCTCTTGGAAGTATTTTGAAATTTAAGTATAAAAAACGCGATAGTGACTGAAAACGCTTTGGAAGTCAAGTCCAAGAAACGGAATTTTAGACGATCTCGGGTGACGCCCAGAAATTTTTTCGAAACTGAATTCTCAAAACTCCCCTGGCAATTTTTTGAAAGTTCCAAAAATGAAATTCTAAACGATTAGCAATGTTGTTAAAGAGGGGAATTGGGAGCTCTCCTCAGAAACGTTTCAAAATTGAAGCTTTAACGTGGTTTTATGTCGTCTTTGTCTGACGTCGTTCAACGGTCAAGTGAAAACAATAAGCAATTCGTGATTGCTCAAAATTAAAAAGAGCAATGTGAATATTGCGTCATGGGTAAATAAATAGGGGGGTCCAGTGGTTACACCCTGGAAAGTTTTCTGAATAGTAGCTCTGAAAACGCTATTTTAGACAATCTTTGATGATATAAGGAAGAGAAGGAATGTTAAGGGGACCTTACTTTGGAATTTTTCGAAATTGAAGGCTCAAAACAAAATTTTAAGCGATTCGAAATTTTAATTCTGTAAACAAAATTTGAAAAACGGAAGGGAAAAAGGGGTTGTCAAAACGTCTAGAGAGGAAAATTTTCCGGAAAAAAAACGCAGTTGTTAGCAATCTTCGTCTTTTTATATTTATTTCTAATGGGGCTGTGTTAGAAGCTTTGACTTTTGTAGATCTAGTGCGATCTCCCGATGTAGCATCCATTTTTTCATGTGGCACCGTGCTAAGATAATATCGACGCCCAGTTTCTGTATCAGACGGAGGTACCTGGACTCTTACAAAGCGAAACTAAGCTGGGAATTTAATTTTTTCGAGAGTACTTCAAGCCAAACGAATAACCGAAGGATCTTTCACATGCCCCAAAATCATACGACCAGGGAGCTGTCTATTTTATATGCATCTTGAAAATCCACCGATTGGAGCCAGGTTTGAACCTGTGTCCTCATAGGCGTAAGATGCCGAGGACTAACCATTGGCCAGTGCCAATAATGTTTGAGACCAAAAAAATTTAGAACAGGATGAAATCCATTGGAGAAGTAAGAATATATGATAAAATTAATAGGAAAAATAGTTTACGGGCGAGCTGAGCTCGGGAAGGGGGGAAAACGGTTTATCACGATTTCCGGCAAAACTATACAAGTCCTATCGAAAAAAAGTAAATAACAAAGTTGTTGGAAATAAAAAGATCTACAACTTTTGTATTTGCACTTTTTTTACATAACCTCAAAATCAATGCAAAAAATTCAAAAAACCGACTTTTAGGTTTTTTATTTTTATCTCCCACAAAAAAAAAAAAAAAAAAAAAAAAAAAAAAAAAAAAAACGATTTTTTTTTCACGAAACTTTGTGAAAAGTTACCTTTTCATGTCTCAAATACGCTGATTTTTTTTTAAATTTAAAACATTTATTTTTCCCTTTTTTTTAAATTTAATATTTAAAAAGCATCATAATTTTCAATCGAAAAATCTCATGTCAAAATATCTGATTTTTTAAAAAAAATCGGTGCGTGTGATTTTTGTTGGAATCTCTACTTTCTGATGGTATAAAGAAATATATACAGTTATGAGAAAATATCGCAAAAAATGAAAAAATAACGAGAAAGTTCAAATTTGAAAAAAAAAAAAAAAAAAAAAATCATCATTACGTAAAATTTTAAGCTATTAATAAAATTTACACTTTAATTACTCAAAAAATTTTAGTTTCCATGTTAAATTCTTAAATTAAAAAATTGAAAATTCATGGAACATAGGGATTGCAAAAAACACACGAAAATAGTTATAATAAGTTGACACAGAAGCATTATGATAATTTAGTGAAACTTTGATAATTTAGTAATACTTTTAGTGAAACTAAATCAGGCACATCTCAAAAGAGCTAATAACGTTTTTATCGAAATCATTCTGTGTTCTGTGTGTTTTGTTTTTGAATATATTATAATATATTATCTCTTCTATTGTTATTTTTAACTGATCGTATTTTCTCTTTTGAAATATTACCAAAAAATCCACTGCAAAAAAAGAAAAAAAACCCAATGAGATTGGAAATTAAAAGTGAGAGCGTCTTTATTTATTTCTTTTCCTTCCTTTGATTCTGTCTTAAAGTACGAAATGTAGCTATTGCAGTCTAATCATTATATTGACTTTGACAAGTTTCGATGAATTAAAGCTGACATTAAGTTCTCAAATTGTTTGTGTTTGTTATCGACACTTTTCTTGAAGGTGACGTCAGAGCATTACTCGATCAGTAATATTCGCTATTCTATATGTGCAGATAAATTATATACTTGAATGGTTATAGAACATTTTAGCCTTCAAAAAATACTTTGTACAGAAGTAGGAAATGGTCTAGAAAGGTCTGGGCCTTACTACCTGCTGATTATTTCGTAGCAACTCGTTTGAGCAATGAACAACATCATTTATAAGTATACACGTGCAGGCAAAATTACTTAAAGAAAATCATGATGAATTTACTTGTTTAAAATAATCTTTTGGAATCTACATAGTAAGGTAAATACAGTAAATAAATATATATATAGTAAGGTATTTTAATTTGAGTCAATCAGTCATAAAATAAAAATATTATTATTTTCTTTTATAATTAGTATGCCTAACGTGACATAACCTTAAAAAAAAGGAAAGAATAATACAGATAAATGGTTGTTTTTTAATCAAAAATTTATTTCACTTTTTTTTTAATGTACCAGAACATTGAATATGAAAAGCTGATAGTTTATTCATGCTACATTTGTTTTTTAATTTTTAAGTTTAATTAGGAAATTCAATTCAAAAAACGATTTACATAACAATTGGATATTATGGATATCTGTTTATAAATAGATTAAAAAATTTTTAGCCTTTTGTTAGAAAATATTTTTATAAAACGTTAAAATATTATAATTTCGTTTCTTATGCACGAACAAATTTAATTTTACTTATGATAAAACTGTACGTATAATATAAGTAGAAAGGATTTCGTCTTTTCAGATTATCAGTATTGATGAATTTGTTTGCATAATCTGCAATAAGGCAGATGAGAAGCAAGTGTATGAAATAAAAAAAGCAGCTTTAAAACCGTTTGTTGGTGTCTCACAAGAAAAGAGTGTATACAATAAATACAAAAAATTTGGGAATCAAACATACTTACATTTGAACACTTACATTTTTGAGTAATTAAAGTATAAATTTTAATAAATAGCTTAAAATTTTACGTAATGATGATTTTTTTTTCAAATTCGAACTCTTTCGTTTTTTTTTTTTTTTTTTTCATTTTTTGCGAAATTTTTCTATACTACTGCATTTATTTCTTTATACCATCAGAAAGTAGAGATTCCAACGAAAATCACACTCACCGATTTTTAAAAAAAATCAGATATTTTGACATGAGAATTTTTCGATTGAAAATTATGATGCTTTTTTAATATTAAATAAAAAAAGAAGAAAAAGAAATATTTGAAATTAAAAAAAAAGTAGTGTATTTGAGACATAAAAAGGTAACTTTTCACCGAGTTCCGTGAAAAAGAAAAAATCGTTTTTTTTTTTTTTTTTGAGATAAAAATAAAAAAACTAAAAAGTCGGTTTTTTAAATTTTTCGCATTGATTTTGAAGTCATGTAAAAAAGTGCAAATACAGAAGTTGTAGATTTTTTATTACAAACAACTTTGTTGTTTACTTTTTCTCGATCAAACTCGTAGTATTGCCGAAAATCGTGATAAACCGTTTTTCCTCCTTAACCCCCCTACTCCCCCCATTCCCGAACTCAGCTTGCCCGTAAATTATTTTTCCTATTAATTTAGTTACATGTTCTTACTTTCCCAATGAGTTTCATCCTGTTCTATTTTTTTTTAAAATTTTTTACCATTTTCAAAGGCACTGGCCTATAACATAGACTTGCCAGGTTTCTGAAATGTTCAACCGTCACACCGGAATGCCCCCCCCCCCTCTCGTCGCTATTATTCAAAGGGGTACATACCCCTGGCTGATTTTTGGAGTGTTTTATGGTGTAGTATATTTTTTCTATGCTATGAATAAAAGGTTACTAATTATAAACCTAAAAAGGGGTAATAAAAATGACATAGGCAGATAAAATTTGAATATTTCACTTCCGAGATGTAAATTTTTACAACTTATTTCAGTTAGAAAAAACACTTCAAATGAGGAATAAAAAAAAACAACAATATTTGGATATACTTTTTATATTATAGGACTTTTTTAGTCTTCCTTGGTTTTACTCTTGTTGTAAAAATCCTCATAAGCTAATCCGGTATTAACTTTACAAGTCAATGATACAAATGATAAAGTAATTATCCTAAATAATCATTCAGTTACTGTCCAACCACGGATTGTATGGAATTTTCAAGCGTCCAGGTTAGACGAGTCTATCTGAATGAGGGGGAAACGTAAAAATTTGATGCCCGTATTCCGCTTATTTGAAAGAGACTTTGCTTCTGAAAACCTGGCATCGCTAAAAAAATAATAGATTCGTCCATTTCTGGCTGTAAAATGGATGTTTGTGTTTCTATACAATCCGTGGTCAGACAGTAACTATTTTTAGAACTTTTTGGTCATTTGTAATCAAATTTATCTTTTCCGGGACATGAATTAAACCGGCCGGGACGCCGGGATTTTGTTTCAAAGCCGGGATTGTCCCGGTCAAACCAGGACGTCTGGCAAGCCTACTATTACACCACTCGGTCGGCAGGCAAGACTTGTTGAAGTAAGAGAACGGGATAGGATCTGGGATCATCCCCCATACATTTTTCGTCCAAAATACGTAATTGTAAGTCATCTTCAGAGAAGGAATGGGATTGGAGAATTCTCCACAGTAAATTGTCAGAAGTTTTAATTTCCAAAATCGCAGTTTTAGACGATACTTCGGGATGTTGGGATGAGGAGTGTTAAGTGCCTCTCCCCTCGGAATTTTTCGAAATTGAAATTGTTTAAACAAAAGTTGATCTTTACTGGTAGAAAGGGAATGTTCGGAAGAACTTTCGTGAAAACTTTTCAAAATTGAAATTATAACTACGCAAATTGTAAGCAATCTTTGATGACGTTAGGGGAAAGAGTAAGATTGGAGGAGACTTCCTCGGAAATTTTTCAAAATTAAAGTTTTGAAAACAACTGTAGACAATCTTCAATGATGTTATAGTGATCAGGTTTTAGGTTCTAGGGTTTCATCTAACCCTAGGAACTCTTTCAAAATTACAGTCCTAAAAACGCAAATATTAAAATTTTTAATTTTCACCCTTACCTTACATTTCAACATGTTTGAATTCAAACGCTTACAGCCCCAGTAGAATATTTTATTGATTTTGACGGAGGTGTCTTTATTTATTTATTATTTTATTTTATTTTTGACTTTTGTGCGATAACTATGGTCATTTTTTCTACTATGTTTCATTTGAAATATCGTGCCTCATTAATCTCCTGCGGAATTCTTGTTATAACTTTCGTTTTTTCCCTTCAACCATTTAACAACTTCTGATGCGTTTTTTCATAACAATCGTTTAAATCTCACTTCTCTCTATCTCTCTCTACTTTGATTTTTTATCTGTTTGATCGATATTTCAGCCGTATACATTTTTCAGCATTTAGCTGTGAGATTTTTATGGCAAGGGAAAAAAATGAAAGTAAGAAAAACAGAAGCAGAAAAACGTCAGCTCCCCAGACGCTATCTTGTTTCTTTATAAATTTATACATTTTTTAGTCTAAAGCTTACCACGAGTTTCCAAATTGCACTAAATAGTGTAAAAGCACTTTTTTCGCGAGGCTTTAATTTTTGCAACCCCGTCATAATCAAAAATTTCAAACCTGGCAAAAAATCTTTTTTACGTCGGATTTCTTAACTTAAGCTTCTGTTTACAAAAAAAAATCGCGAAATTTTCAGCTCGCAAAATCACCGTTATTTTCATTTTCGTGAAAATTACGGCTCGCGAAAGTTAGTCTTATTACAGTAGCTTTTTTTTTTCCTGTTTAAAGATGTTTGAAACGTTCATCTCAACAGCTCTTAGTTTTTTTTTTTATTAGTACAGATATTCTCTGATACATTACTATATATATATATATATATATATATATATATATATATATATATATATATATATATATATATATATATATATATATATGTAAGTTTTTAAAAGGCAGAAAAATGTAGGAATGTAAACGAATAAAGGATCACAAACAAACAAACATTATAAGATCAAACAAACTGCTTCTTCGTCAGTGGATGGGAGCAGCATACCCTAAGCAGAGGCTCACAGGTTTCGGAACGCGTCGGGAGTCAGCAAGTAAACCAGCAGTATCATTATAAACCAAAGGTTGCAATAGATACAAAACTAATAGTTGTTAAAGTATAATGCAAAAGTTGTTGTAAATATAGAACAAATGTTCTTTAAAACAATTCATAATACAATTTGAAAAAAAGACAAGATGATATCAATTTAAATGGAATTAACGTAAAAATAGCATCATTTGAATGAAATGTTACAAAGCAACTTGCTGAATCGCAACGTCCCCACCCATACCTGCAAGGCAAAAGGAGGGTAACAATTCTTCTTCTTCTTCTTTTGGTGCTTAATTGCACAGGTTTGTTTTTGATGAGGACTACAATCTGAGTGTTTTGCCTCCCTTACGCATGATATATATTTTTATTAGACATATAAACAACACATGAAAGAATTTACATCACAAAGAAGGGAAAGTACAACCGGAGCGAGGGTGGGAGTCGAACCCACCGCCTCAAGTGTGCCAATATCAAGCGGTCACTCAGACCGCTCGGCCACTGAGGCCCCAGAGTAACAATTAATACATTCAAAAGATTTTAAAACTGGCTGCTCCCACGATTTATTTCATTTCAATTCGAAATCGTCTAATTTCCCCATATGTTGAGGCATCAGGAAAAAAACACCATTGTCTTTCCGTAATCCAACTATCATAGAACATCGAGCCAGTCTGCATGTGCTACAAAATCCTACATCCAACTGAGAGCGTTCCATACAGGACTTGAGCAAACAGTTTTCTCACTGGGTAATAAATAAAAAATAATAATGCTGCCTATTAGAATCAGTGTCGCAAATTCATTGAATCACATCACACACCTTTTAATAAAATTAACATCGCTGGTTCAAAGGATTGCGCATAGTAATATCTCACCTGTAGTCAATGAATTGCAGTCAACTCCCGATTATCAACGGTCGGATTATCAGTGGTTCTTTTCATTTTTTTAAACTGTCATTAAATGTGCTTAAACATACCGATTGTTATTGTTCGTTTTTACCTTTTACATATATTTTTACATTCAATGTTAGAAGATGCAATGTAGCAATGTTTTTGGCATGACGGGTGAAAATTGTTTCTACATTTGAACGAAGCAATTGCATGCTTGGTGATATTTTGAGAGTTGACAATTTAACCATAACTACTATGGATTAACCCTAAACTCTAGTAGATAGCTTTAATTGTTGACCCCTTTTTGGTTTCTTAATTCACCTAAAATTCGTCTTACCAGTAAAACAGTTAAGTACGGGATCCAGTTCAGTCTCGTCAAAATACAGCATTTCCATGTATGTCAAACACCACCAAACAAATATTATCAAACTATCATGCCGTGGCGCGTGTTTCATTGTTGATGATGTCAACGTTACTCGATTATTCGCTGTTATATATATGAGGACTAGAAAGTCGCCCGTCAAGATATGACGGGTTAAAATTGCTTCTACATTTGAACGAAGCAATTGCCTGTTTGGTGATATTTTGATAGTTGAAATTGTAACCCGAACTCCAGTGGATTAATCCTAAAATCCAGTAGGAGTGTTGACCGTTTTTTCTTTTTTTTCATTCCTTTGAAATTAGTTTTACCAATAAAGCAGTTAAGTTACTAGATCGAGTTCAACCTTGTCACAATCAAGAATTTCTCTGCATCTTTATCTTTTCTTTACTAATAATAAAGCTGAAAGTCTCTCTGTCTGTTAGGATCTTTGTCCGGATCTCTCTCCGTCCGGACCTCTGTTTGTCTGTTTGTCAGGATCTCTGTGACGCGCATAGCGCCTAGACCGTTCAGCCGATTTTCATGAAATTTGGCACAAAGTTAGTTTGTAGCATGGGAGTGTGCACCTCGAAGCGATTTTTTGAAAATTCGATGCGGTTCCTTTTCTATTCCAATTTTAAGAACAAAATTATCATAAGATGGATGAGTAAATTACGAAATTATCATAACGAGGAACCGTAACATGGGCACAAGCCATTTGGCGAGATACGAAATTATCATAACGTGGAACCGTAACATGGGTACAAGCCAATTGGCGAGAAAATTCACCATACATTATTTGTAAATGTACAGGCGAACCAAAGATCTTTTACTTTTTCTATTACGGGCAAAGCCGTGCGGGTACCACTAGTTTTATATATTACCAAAACATATTATCAAATTATCGTGCCGTGGCGCGTGTTTTATTGTTGAAACACGCGGGTTACTCGCTCATCGGCTATTATTTATATATGAGAATTATCCGTGGTTTCCGGTTATCCGCGGTTACCGTGCCACCCTATTCCACGGATAATCAGGAGTTAACTGTATTTTTAATCAAAAAAAACTAACTAAACAGTGTTTAAGGGAAATAGGTGGTATGCGAGAGAAAAATCCTCACACTACGAGCTCTCAGATCACTCATTTCTGGAGGATTAAAAATACTCTTCTAGAAGCCAGAAGAAGGAACTTTAGTCCCCAGTTTAGATTAAACCGTAGTTTTAAGAAAAGTAAATAATAATAATGGCGAAAGTGTTTCATTATGACGAATCCGGAAAAATAAACTTACAAATAAATAAAAGATACACGGCGCTAGTGTGATATAACAAGAGAAAGGTTGATTAAACATGATAAGTGTGTCCTATAAATAAAAATGTTATTCGACGGCTTATTCGCAATGGAAGCAAAAGGATGGTTTGAAACGAAGCCAACAGAAACAGCTCTTCGACTTGTTGGTTGTGCATCATCTTAAAAGTAAGTAGATTGAATGTAGGATTTACTTTTCAATTGAATTTCCTGTTTGTAATTAAGGCAAAAATGTTTTGTTAAAATTCAATCGTTTGCTCAGCAGCATTTTGAATATGTCATTCACCAAATTAGGTAGTTACCAAAATAGAAATTTTGCATGTGACTTTTATTTAAGTTTCTAATTTAAAGCAAATTTGGTGGAACTCATAAATTGATAGTTATTTTTCTGGCAAAAATATATTTCTGAAAACTTAATCTAAGCTAATTTGAAACGAGCTCATAAATTGTGATTTAATATTTTAAATAATATTTAAAATTTCTTAAATTTGAGGTAAAATATTAAAACAACAAATACCGAATTAAAACATTGCATTACGAAGTGGTGTTTTAACGAATATTGTTTAAAATGATCAGTTATTATTAAAAATGACAATTGTTAATTGAATTGTACGTTAGAATTGTAATACGTTTAAGATTTGATTATACACTGCAAATATTGAACAAAACCTCACAGTTTGCAAATTAATGCAGTATTAAATAGTTTACGGAATATTAAAATAGGGACTTGGGGGAAATTTTTTTATGTATTATTGGGAGGAAAACAACTTGTCGCTATTTGATTAATTTGTTTTTTAATAAAAAGTATGTTTTGGATTGTTTGCCATTAAAGCAGTGGCCCCCATGGGAGGTTGCTATGACCTCCCCAAAAATTTCCTCATTCGACGAACTTTGATGATTCAGCAAAGCGTGTGTGTTTACTTTTTTTAAAACAATGATGCCTAATGTTTGTTAAGTGATCCCTACTTTTGGCCGACACGAAATTTACACCCTCCCTCCTGTTTTTCAGTTCAAAGTTTAGCTTTTGCTGTATTTAACGGGTGAGGAAATTTTAAATATCGCCAAAAGTAGGGTAAATCGTTTGATGCATAAATTGTAGGTAGCATGCTCGTATTTTAAATCGGGTAAAATTCGGACGTACGTTCAGTAAATTGCAAATTTCCCCTCTTGCAAAATTTAAGTTCGGAGCTTCCCTGCAATGGGACAATAGGAAAGGCTCTTAAAAATCGGCTATATTACAACACCATATTATCATTATTAAAAATAGTTTGAGATATATGCACAAAGTACACAAAACATGTGAAAGCAGTTTTTACACGACAAAATTTAAAAATAGTTATAATGATAAAGCACATGTGAGAACCAAAAAATTATTTGTAAAACAACGTTGATGAATTAAAAATAATAACATAAAACAAATCATTAAAGTATAAGAAAATCAGAATGATAGATTGTAAAAGATAATCAAGACTTCAGTTTAATCAAGAAACACATCGAAAATCTCCAAAAAATTATATTCTATTCCTTTTTTTTTTTTTTTTGAGCTGCCACAAGTCATAGGTTTTCGTCATTCCAGGGCATTATTATATGGTAGGTAACACACACAAAAAATAATAACACTAATAACCAACAATGTACTCAATAACAACAATGTACTCAGATTACAGTTTGTAATAAAATTCTTTAGTGTATATAATAGTATCAGTAGGTAAATGGGCTACAGAATGCACTTTTTAGTTTACGTAAATGCCATCAGAAATTCAGTTTAAATAAAATTTCATTAAAATCAATGGTTATTAATAATTTAATTTTCACCTAAATGTTCAAAAATATATTTACTTTGCATTATTCTAAAATGTTTAGTTTACAGTGGGGAATGTTAGAGGTACTGTCCCACTGTACCCCATCAACATGTCCCGAGTTATTTTTAAATCAAGAGTCAAAAGTTGCACAAAATTTATTAATGAAATGAAGAATATTATATGCATGCAATTAAAAAAGTTTCCGCTTTAAATTAATGCAGTGATATTGATTATTGAGCAGTAATTGATACCTTAAATTTAAAAAAAAATAAAACTTACAAAAACTTTCCTACATTGATAGCAAAAATAACTCCTTTCAGAACTAAACGTGTCTACGTTTCCACAGGGGTGCCCCCCCCCAAGAGTAAGAGCGCATCCCCTCTAAATATCGCGAAGACCCCCCCCCCCCCCCAAAGCAAGAGCCCGCTCCCAATAGAAAAATACCCCTAAAAACACTCCCTAGAAATTTCAGTGGCGCAGTCTGTGCCATGATCGCCCCCCCCCCCCAGGCGGGCAGCCCTGCGTTCCCGTATACCAACATCAACTTTCTAGTGTCTAATCAATATTCGCTTAATTTGCTTAGACTGCAAATTATGCCGAACGTACCTTTATATAACATTTAAATCTGATTTCTAGAAACAAGATATTCCTCACTCATCTCATGAAATCGATCAAAAATAATACAATGAACAAATAAAGTAGGACAAATAAAGTGTAAAGTAGAAATAATGTAGTTAATATAATTTTTTCATAAACAATTTCTTAAATCGCTTTTAAAAAGAAAAGAAAGAATTAGAAATAAAAAGCTCATCACAATAAATGCATTTTATTAAGAAAATTTTTTTGGTCAAGCTCTTTTTTCAGGGTAAAATTTAAAAAGCGCCGGATTTTACCCCCACCCAATCGACAATAAATAACAAATAATAATAATAAATATACTTAAGAAAATAAATAAAAAAAAATAATAAATTTTCACTTAAATAATTTTTGTCATCCAAAAAAAAAAAAAAAAAAAAAGATTTGGGGATACAAGTGTCGGGGTCGGAATCGACGGCCCTAGAAGTCGGGAGTCTGTAATCTTCCCTCCAACTCCACAGCCCTAATGAAAGCATTTGCGCTTTGAATTTAGTACATTTTGATTCAGTCATATTTATCTCTGACTTGCGTCAAATGTTTAGTCTACGAAATATGGTAATTTGATTTTTATAGATAAACAACTTTAATTCTTGAAAAAAAAAAAAAAAAAAAAAAAGAATATATTCAGACTGTGCACATTTTTTTAAAGTTTTGGTGCCAAAAAGTAATTTATCGCGTTGTCGTGAATGTTGAAATTTTAAATTGTTCGAAAAATACCCTTTAAATAGCCAGGGGTGACAACCTAGGGAGAGGGGGTCATGGTTTTAGTCTACGCCAGTGAAACTTTTAGGGGAAAAGTGTTTTGATGGGTATTTTTTCTTTCTATTGGGGGGGGGGGGACTGGGCGCATTGGTATTTAGGGGGTGAGTGCACCTTTGATCTTCGAAATCTTCTTTGCGAAATCTGACTGCACTTTGATTGTGTTGAAATTTAGCTCCTACACTGTTCAATTAATTACATTCAAAGTCCATCACGAAAAACGATACAGCTACTTTAGACTGAAAAAAGAAGTAAGTTCGGTTCTTGAAAAAAGAGTAGAGCCAGAAAAAGTATGAGAAGTTCAAGTGTAAGAAAGACAAGGAGGGGGAAATATTTTGCGTTTGGGGAATGCATTCGCCTTTTTTTGAGTGCTTGAATGACATAGTCACATAGCTGTTTGTCACGATCATTTAATATAATCAAGTGCACTTTCTTTTTAATTAATTGTCTGCAATGAATGCTGATTAAATTGACCTTCGTTTTCACTGTCTCTCTGTTTTTTCCCCCATACACAAGAAAATAAATTTATCTGGCTGAAAAAGCAATCCGAGGAACTTTTAACGTCCTTCATTATTTCTGACCTTCATGAACTCATAGCAGATCGGGTATCTTCTGGCTCTTCCCAAGTGCCATATAATCTGTTGTTTTTTATCATCAATTTAACATTTCTCAACTCGTTACGTCAGTTGCATAATAGTCGCATGAAAAAACTAGCAGTCATTCATTAGTCATGATACAGTTACATTTGTGATGCATTATATTTATTCATGAACTGCGAGTTCAAGCCACCAACATTCGATGAGCATGATTCCGCTCCACTAACAAAAGATGAACATGAAACTCTTATTCAATAGGCGTCCATTTCTACTAGCTATCGAAGTTTTCACAAATGACCTTTTGAGATGACCTTAATTCCCCCAAGTTAGAATCCGTTCAATTTGACTACTTTTTATGATCCCGTGCACTTCAATTAACACAAGTGCCCACTCCCCTTAGAGGAAGGGCGCACCCCCCTAAATGTCGCGAAGACCCCACCCTTAAAGCAAGAGCCCCCCCCCCCCTCAAAAAAAAAAGTGAAAAATACCCTTCCAAACTTGGACCTACGTTTTTAAATATTAACACACCCCGTTTAGATTAATCAAAACATTTCAAATTAACACAATAAAAATTTCAATGGCGCAGTCTGTGCTATGCTATGACTCCTTCTAGGTGGGCACCACTGCAATTAAAAAAACTGAGTTCTGTAAAAGAAAAAAAATGGAGTTAAAGGTACGAAAGGAATTATAAATTGCCACATGATTTTTCTCTAACTGTGAAACAAAACATTAAAAAAAAAAAAAAAAAAAAAAAAAAAAAAAAAAAAGATGTGGGAGGGATAGTTTTTTACAGACTTTATTTTAGAACCATTTTTAGTATTTGAACATGCGTCAAGTATTTGGGGCATGCTTTACTCAGAAAAACAAATTAATTCGCTACAGGAAGTAATAATTCCTGTTTCTAGCCAGCGTCATCTGTAATGAAGCTTTATTGTACGCGATGAGACACTATAAATTATATTAACACACCATAAATTGGGTAACTTGGTAGAAAAGTTAACTTGTCAGACTAGTCGACTCAAGATAAAATGAAAAGAGATTTTACTTATGCATCGTGCTGTAGTCGTGAAAGTAGCAGAAAGTATACGATATATAAATTCAAAAAAAATATGAGGGTTAGCGTTGAAACTTTAGAAAGCAGATGAAGGGTATCTTGAATTGAAATGTGAAAAATAAATACTTGAAAATACATTCCGTAAAGCAGGACGAGATGTATATTCGTCTATTAACTGTAATAAACTTATAATAAGTAAGTAGTTAAAAAATAATGATGTGAATTATGTTAGAAAAAAAAAACAGGTAGGGGCATTCGGAGCTTGTTGGACCACGGAAAACGTGGACTGCTTATAACAACTTTAATACTATTAATAAATATTTATTTTAATTACGCTTATATAGGCTTGGCAGACGTCCCAGTTTGACCAGGACAGGCCCGATTTTTAGAAAAAATTCCGGTGTCCCAGCTGGTTTACTTCACGTCCCGATAAAATATAAATTTGATTCCAAATGATTAAAAAAGTAAAAATAATTGGCCAGTATTAAAAGAGCGCTTGTCCTATCATTTGCATGCGCCAGACAAATGTTTTTCCTATCTCCTGTAAAGTGGCGATTATGTGACTGACGTAAGTCTGGCTCTAAGGCACAAATTTGTAACATTGACTTGTGTAAATAATATTGGATTCGCTCCTGAAGATTTTTACAACAAGAGTAAAAACAAAAAGACTTTCTTAAAAAGTTATAGCCAATGCAAAGAACATGTCTTGCGAAAACGCTTTTGGCATCTGTGAATACGTGACTTTTTTTCAACGAATTTGCGGGTGTACGTCCAGAGGTAAATTTTTGGGAGGGCGGAAAGTCCTAATTTGCCAAATGGAACTCCCTATTTCGACGAATCTTTATATATTAATTGGCAAGCCGTTTTCTTTCGGTACCGATTCCTCCTCTATTTGTGAACCGATTTCCTTCATTCTTTTTTTTTTTGTTTAGTAGCTATTGCCGAGTTTTAGTGTCATCAATAAAATTTTTTGAAATCGAACGCTAATTAACGGAGATATTAAATAAAAAACGCATTTTTGTCTTAAATGTCTCTTTCTACGCGAACGGATGGTTCAATTTTTTTCGAATTCGATATGGCTGGAAAGGTTTTTGAAAAATGCTCCTAACGAAGAAAGGGTCAAGGCGCCCAAGGTCCAATAACCTAAATCCACTAGAAAAAAAAAGTTATAAGCGTTTTTTAGTTAGCGAGACTCAAAAATTTTAATTTTATCTCTTTTCCATTGTTGAAATTCATTGTTGGAAGCGTGAAACATTGTTTTAATTCCTTTTTAACCGCTTTTTCTGCACGAAAAATGCATTTTAATGCTTCGAGCTTGGCATGGTTGGAAAGCTCGTGAAAAATACTTCAAAAAACGTTTACCCCCCGTTACGGAAAAAAAAAACAAAATCCTGCTACGATGACTAGAAAATGAGCAAGAAGCAATTATAAGTTAGGGAAAATTCATTTTTATTCAATTTTTTACGCGACTTAGCGTGAAGAAATTTCTCGATAATATTGTCTCGCCATTTTTAGCTTGAGCGTGACGAACTGAAATTCGTGCATTCATTTTTATTCTTGAGGCTTTGCAACATTTTCAAAATTGCTATTTTTGGACTGTTGATACTGTTAAGGATTTTACAGCTAATGTATTTCGGCCTTGCTCATAGTTTCAGATCTAAACGGCTGTTGTCTAAAATTTGGCAATCAAACCAAAATTCGCAACTCCAACGAACTGTAGGGGGCACTGAAGTCACTGTCTAATGGCGGAATTGAAAACTAAAACAAACGCACATGGTAACGAAGAAAATGCTAAAAGTGTTGTGATTTTTGTTCGTACGTATGATTTTTTCGCTTTATTCTTTTTAAATTAATTTTCAAAGCCTTGTGGATATTCTGGCCCACGTAGAAAGAAATGAGAATTCAAGAAGCATTACTAAACGTCAAACATTAATGCAAACTACGTAGTTCGTAGTTCTAAGCAGCTATTTATATGATGTTGAATTCGATATTTATCAATTCTTGATAAAACTAAATAATTGTGGCCTGACAAGAACAACAATTAATGCTAGAAAATTCAATATGACATTACAAATTATTATCGAAAGAAGATGATACTTCTTTGCCTTGCTTGGCTAGCGCTTATTTTTTTTTCCATTTGTAGCTGAGTTATTTCTCTCGAATTCCCGAATCGGTTCATTTAAAATTTTTCTGTTTCGATTTTTCTAATTTCTGAGTTACGATTTAATTGTGTCATGTTATGCAAATCATCAACAAAATTCTCACGGATATATGGTGGTAGTTTTCTTTTCAGTTGATTGACCATTATTTCTTTTCACTTATCGAATTCTGTAATCTTACTACCATTTTATTCCACTCATGATAAAAATTAAAAATGGTTTAACTAAAAACGCGAAATCTCGCCAAGGCTACTTTGCTCGCACAATACCAAAATTATAACCCTAAACAAATTTGGCGAAACCTTTCAGCTGAGAATAAAAGGAATAAAGTAAATTCTTACGATAATAAATCCAAGAAAATATTTTGCATACTGTCCATTCCGACTAAATGCTGCTGTAAAATATGATTAGTTAAATTAATTTAAGATTAAAAAAAACTCATATTCTTACAAATTCATACAATAAAATTTTTTACCTGGTATAACGTTATCCAATTTTGTTAATCCAGAGTTTTCTTGTTTACGCGTCCACCATTTAATACTTTTTTGAAAGAAATAAGGAAAACTAACATTATTTTGAGAAGCTCGAGAATACTCTTAGGGGACGAATTAATTTCTGTAGCTGAAAGCAAACTAAGACACATCGATTGCGTTAATAAATACTCAGAACAAACTGCCTGTGTTTACGTCAACAGACACACATGGAACTAAAACGTGGCAATGTTTTAGTTCCATCGGCAGTTTTGTAAATCACCGCAAGGTAGCGTATTCGAGCGCTGGAGTTCCGAATACCAGTTTAAATTAAACATTCTCTAAACTTTTCTTCAAAAATTTCACTATATTGTTTTTCTTTTACCAAGGCTCGATGCGCGTCTTATCAGGCTCAGTCATTTCAATAAAAGTTGTAGTATGAAACCAATCAGTCAAACAAAAAACCTGGTCAGACTCCAGCGACATCTGTTTGATTTTAAGGCAACTTAAACAATATAAACATCAGATAATTTTATTTTTAAAGTGAATTCAAAATTGAGTTCAAAACTGTTTGATTTAATTTTAAAGCGGATTTTTTTCTTCTTCAAGAAAAATGTTTGAAAAGCTATTTTAGGTTAAAAGTGAAAAAATATGTAACTTTGTTTTCAAGAAATATTAAGTTTCAAAACAAAATCACATGAGTATAATAAGCTGAGGAAGGTGTTTATCTAGTACTAATTAAGTCAATATAAAATTCTGTTAATGAAAAATTTTTTGTGACAAACTATTCCATTTTTCGCATGAAGCATTTTCAAAATTATTTGAGTGATGTAACCACAAAACTTCAATAAATATAAATATGAGTTAGTAATATTGAATATTGATCCTGTCTTATTTATTTTAATTTATACATTAAATAACAATTTCAAACGAACGAAAAAGAAGTTTGCCATTTGAAAACGTATGTGAGTAAAATGTTTTGGTTATGCTGTTTTTTTTTGGGGGGGGGGATAATTTCTGTTTTAAATTTACAAAAAAGTTCATTGAAAATTTTCTCCTGAATGATATGCGCAATATCATAAAAACAAATATTACATCTTACGCACGAGTCCATACTGATTTTTAAACATATGAACTATGCTCAATAAATTGAATTGGCGAAAAATATTTTTTTAGTTTTATTATGCAAGAATTAATTACATATGCTTCCTCAAGCACAACTGATAAATATATTTATGGAAACATTCAAAAAGCTTTCAGTATTTTTTTTTTAAACTTTGAAGTTGAACCTTAAATCAGTTATTTTTTAAAGACATATTCTAAAACAGGTGAATAACTCAATTTGATATTTTTATTTCTTCACAATAAAAACTAACAAAATGCACCAAAAATGCACAGATATACAATTATTTTAAGAGAAAAATTTGTAGAAAACATATCAAATAAAATTTTATCCATGAAACTGATCGTTAGTATCGATCATTATGCATTACAATTTATGTCTTTAAGGAGAACGTTGTATGTTAAAGAACAAGAACATTAAAACAACAATGAGTTGACCAGGAAAAACATGCCAATAAAAATTTCAAAAAATGAAAAGATGGCAGCTTTTTATTAAAAGATTTTTACATACCTATTTTCCAGCTTTTAGAAAAAAAGCATCAATATAGTAAAAATTATTGAAAAAATTAACATACGTGAAACATTTGGCGCGTTTTAAAAAATTTTGCAAAATTATATAATTTTCTATATTAAACAGTATTAAAAAGCACCCACGTTATGGTAATCTAGTTGAAGATCATTTAAAGTGTAAAATAATTCGCCAAATAAATATATCAATTAATTAAAAACAACAAAAGTTCCATTGAAATGTTAGAAGAATAAACATTTTCGGCAGCAATTTTAGCAATAGAAAAAGTTTTCGCCATGTTCGCGCCGAATAATTACCCCTTGATTTTAATGTATTAAATGGCAAGAAATGTTACCAAATTTTTGTCAAATTTTCTGACGCTAAAAGATTACATTATGTGCGTCACGATGCATTTCAAATCTGGACGATTACTTTTCATTTTATTTGTTGCCCCATATTTTTTTTTTTTTTTTTGGTTTCAATAAAATGAAGCTTTTTTTTAACTGTCAAACATAATTTGTTTAGCGGATTATTTTACATTTTACTGGAATGTCGTTACTTTTAATGTCGTTTGGTGTCTCATTTCATTTAATGGGAGGATTATGTAACAAAACTTTGAATGCTTTTCGGTGATCTAATTTATTTATTTGTCGAAACAATATGATATTTTGCCTTTTTCTTGGATTTTTAATCAAAACGAAGTAAAATAAATTCGCCAAATAAAAAACGAGCTTTTAAAATAACATCAGAAATCTCGTTAAAACATTTCGCCAAATCAATTTAAGTTCTCCATCATTATGTGACATAATCAGCTGAATAAGTGAACTGAGTCATAAATAGAAATTGAAGGTGTGTAAATTTTTAAAATTAGAAAAAGGAGCAATCATAACATGGTTATGAAGATGCAATCTTTACTTTTTAATTTTCGCCGTCGATGATGTAAGTGTAATTTTTTTCAGTTTTCGGCAAGGTAGAGAGAAAACTCACCAAGTCAAGTTACTTGCCTGTAACGAAATAATATCCAAAGAGAAAATATGTATTGCATTCATATCGATATTGTGAAATAAAATGATTATTGTCAAAATCTTTGCGATTGTGCCATTAAATACCTCTTTTAAATATGCAGTAAAATACAATATAATTTTTAAACAGCAAGGATTCCTTCCTAGAAGAGTAATGTTTAAACCGTTCTCGATATCAACTCACCTTAAGGGGGTCCGGGACACATTTTGAAAAGTTTTTTATTATGTACTTTATAGTTTTGAAATTTTTTGAACTGATTCATCATTTATTTAATAAGCAAAATCATAACATAAATATGAAAAAAAAATTTTTTTTTATTTAAATTTAATTAGTTTTTTTCAAAAAAAAAAATGGGGTTGCTTTAAATTGCTATAACTCAAAATATTGTTGGTCAATTTTAAATTTTTTTTCAAAAAAGTATGCACAAATATCTAAGCTTTAATTTTTATTCTGCGATTTTAAAAATATTGATTCAATAAAAAATAAAAAATATTTGAAGAAAAATTTCGAAAAATTCGAAGATACTTTTTTTTTAAAAAATCATAATTTTTGCAGTAAACGTTTTTTTTTAAATTCGCCGAATAAAAATTAAAGTAAATTGCTTGAAAAAGATATGCTCCAAGTTTCATTACTTTATCTCTATCGGTTCTTGACTTATAAGAGCTTGAATGCAAGAAATCGGGAAAAAATGCATCATGGAGAAAAACGCGTTTAAAGTTTCAAAGTTATGTACACATTCGTTAGATGCATACAACAAAAATAGCTATAACTTTCGTTCCATTTAAGGTAGAAACAAGACTCAAACGTCCTCTTAAGCAGAAAAAAAGGAGCAATTTTTCAAATTATAAAAAAAAAATTGCAAAATTTGAGGATTTTTGTGTCCTGGACCCCCTTAAATGTCTCAAAAATGTTAGACGTAATCCCAGGGCCCGAATAGCTAAACGTGAGGCCCAAGGCTCACAATGCTTTGAAGGCGCCCTTGTATTCATCACTTTCAGTCAAAGCGAAATAATGTTAAAATAATGTTTAACATTTATCCAAAAGAAGAATTTGATTATTTTCACAAAAATACATGATTTTTCATTGCGACTCATAAGTTTTTAAAAACATTTGGGCCCTTAAGGAAGAGGGGGCCTCAAGCCCAGGATGCCTATGCGGTAATCAGGCCCTGCGTAATCCCAAAATAATGCAAATAGTATTTATTTAATTTAATTTAAAATAAGACATAAGATTCAGGGATGAATCCGTATATTTTGCCAGAAGCGAAAGTCAATGAGAAATAGTTGAATGTAGAGTTGGGACCAGCTTTACGTGAAAAGAAAAAAAAAATTCCTGAAAAATAGAACTGATACGCAGTTCCGGCATCAATTCGCCCTGTTCTACTCATCGGTTAACTCATATCAATGAAATTTTACGTTAAAGATAGAAAAAACCTATCTTTTAACAGCAGAAATAATACGTTAACTAATGTAAACTATAGTGCCTAGAAAGAGCTCTTCTAGGCACTATAATGTAAACAAAGGATCGCCCGGTTATACTACAGCGCACTCTTGCGGGCAAGTCGGCGCTTTTGATCTTTTGAGAAATGACTGAGCCTGATGAGACGCGTATCGAGTGAAGCCTTGCTTTTACACATTGAGGTTTTCTCACTTATTTCCACTATCCTTCAAAATAGAGTATTTACGTAGCAAACTTTTATCAATACCTACTCTAATTGCTCAAAAATCTTATATCTTTTATTTTAAAAAATGCCTTAATTTATATTTCTGTACTATGAACATTGACTGTCATTATGCCTCGATGTAGAACATTAACAGGTCGAAGTACGAGACAAAGAAGCAGGAATAATTACTCACGTAATAGTATAAATAATACAGAAAATAATGAAATTAGTTTGCGAGCTACATTTAAATGCGCACTGAACGCCATTCCAAGAACTTTCAATAGTTATGACTGCGGAATGATGGATTTACAATGCAGGTTTTGCAATGCAAAACATTTCGAGTCTGAAGTGACTTTAGGTAATAGGAACGCATTTACTTCCTGTTGCCATAAGGGTAAAGCGCTATTACCGCCTCTAAGTCAAAACGATTATTTCAAATCATTGTACGACAGATTAACTTCAAGTTAAACTTCAATAAAAACAAAGTCAAAAAATTATTTTAAAAATATTCGTAAATTTAATTTGTTAATTTAGTATGACATCAGTTATGCAGCGCCCTTAACAATAAACGAATCTCAAAGACGACCTCTTTTTAAAAATTGTACTACTGTTGCCGGTCCAGTGTTTTCGAATGGACAATTATATGTTGCCACGAGTCGAGTTCGTTTATTTGGTACTTGGAAATTTATATTTCTAATGACGAATAAGCAACTTACTCAGTAATAGTAGACGTTTTATAAGTAATATTGTTCACACAGAAGTTTTACGTATAAACTGAGTTTTGATGCTTCATTTTATACAGGAAGATTTCGAAAATTAGATAATTGGCGGTTTTTATCCATTGGCGTCACATTTTTTGTTTCGAATGCCAGCGCGAAGAATTTATTTCCTTTGCATACGTAAACAAAAGCAACATGATATCCAAAATAAAATTATTCAAGCCAAGAATTTGACGACCACACCAATTTCTCAATGGTGTTGTTTTCTTCAGTCAAAAATACTACTTTTAGTCACTGAAATGATAGAATAAGCAAATGAAATAACGTTATTTTATATATATTTTTTAAATGTTTGATTTTGGAAATAAAGCGTGATCGTCGTTACAAGTACTGTACTTTGGCGCGCTACTCTATATCAGCGCTATATGTTTATGATTTGCTGTCAATCACGTTTCCAGGTTATGATATTTTTCGCTGTGCGCTAACGGCATCAGTGAACGGCATTTCATCGCTTTTGATGACATGTGCAGAAGCGTAAAAAATGAATTTCAATCTGTGCACCGATTAAAATAATTGTTAAAAAATATAACAATTTTTTCAAATTATTTAAAATATAGTTAAAACCTATGTTTTTAAGCATGCTGTTTCAGAAAAAAAAATACTTTTAAAATTTCGAAAATTACCCCATTACCGAAATATTCCTTTTCATCCATTTATTTTGAGATTAACAGACAAAAATCAAAACTGAAATAAATTATTACTGTCTGTTATTGCGTGCACATATAAAAATTGCATGTTTCCAGACGTACAGTGAACATGAGTAAGAGTAGAAATAAAAACGTTGGAAATAGTTAAAATCATACAAGCTTTATCAAATATTCATTTATGAATATGGTCGAGTTTCGACCACTGGGCGAATACTAATGATAATGATAATTTTGCCGAATGATGATAATTTTGTCGAATAATAAATAATAATTCTGCAACGAT
This sequence comes from Uloborus diversus, assembly GCF_026930045.1. Lineage (NCBI taxonomy): Eukaryota > Metazoa > Arthropoda > Arachnida > Araneae > Uloboridae > Uloborus > Uloborus diversus. The sequence continues at coordinate 75,392,220 of NC_072736.1, read as the reverse complement.
GATAATATTGTCGAATCCAAATTTTGCCGAATGATGATAATTTTGTCGAACGATAATTTTGCCGAATGATGATAACTTTTGCTGGATCATGATAATTTTGTCGAATAATGATAATTTTGCCGAATGATGATAGTTCTGCTGAATGATGATAATTTTGCCGAACACAAATTTCACTGAATAAGGATAATTTTGTCCAATGATGATGATTTTGCCGAATACAAATTCTGCTGAATGAAAGCTTTGCTGAATGAAACTCTAAATTTTGACGAAAAATGATGATTTTGGCGGAACTCCTATTTTTGCCGCATGCTGATAATTTTGCCGAGTCGTCAGACAAAATTAGCCGAATAAGGAAATTTTTGGGAGATCATAATATCCTCCCATCGGGTGCCCCTGTGACTCTGTGTACGTCATTTGACAAATATTCAATTTTTAAAACAATAAAGTTGAGGGAAAAAAATAATTATAGGATTTTTGTTCATTGAAATACATAACCAAAAACTACACACACGACACAAAAGCAAAGTTTGGATCAAAAATGCATTTCTATTACCAAAAAATTATAACCGATTATTTACTTTTAAAATGTAACAACTTCCTGAATTTTTCTAGTTTTCCATATCTGATGCATTAACAGAAGTTTTTGAAAGTTAGAAAATTCTAAAGAGTATTAAAATTTTTACTAATGTAGTTAAAAAGCTTTTTTGCATCGAATTCTAGGTGTGAATATTAAAAATCTTCCTAACTTAAAGAATAAATGAAAAATAAAATTTTAACTAGAAGATATGAAGTTAAAGTTGGTTAGTTAATATTTAGTTTAATTAAATATGTTATAGTGAGCTTTAAACTTTGTTTTTTCATTCTAAAAACAAAGCAACATCAGTCAGTTATAAATATTGATAATATATTCATCATTAAAATTGAGACAGAAGTTGTTTTTGTAATGCAGACCAATGTACCACGGGCATGGGGCACGATAGTTCATTTGACATAGAGCTCTGTTTAAAAAGAAATCTAATCTTAAATAATCTAGAGTTGAACATTTTTAAAAACATCTGGGACGATGAAAAGTGTTTAGTGAAATTTGAGGTAGAAAATTAAATCATTCATCCATTTTTCTAATGAGATAAAAATGAAAAGTGGATAAGCGGACCAGCGTACCCAGGTTTCTCCTCTATCTACACTTGTTGATGGTTGATGTTCTTTACGTCACTATTTGAAACTAGTATGTTGTGGCCATCACGAAACTTTCTTCTATATATATTTTTTTTCTGTTCTCTCCCCATGCTTGACAATATGCAACACTCCCAACAAAAACAAAATTACACATGCAAAAACTAGACAACCATCCCAATGTCTGAATTATTGCAAAAGCAAAGCAAAGAGCAAAAATTGAAAGTTATTTTAAAAGCCTTAAATATTTTATTTGTTAACAAACATAAGATGGCAACAGTTAAAAATTTTAAATCATTCAGATAATATTTCTGATCATTTCCATACAATTAAAATCACGAGAAATACGCAGACAGCAATCTATTACGATTTATCTTTCTTATTGTTGCACTAATAAATCTATTTTTATTCGCAAAAAAAAAAAAAAAAGTCAAAATTTCTTGGAGCGATTGGCGTCAAAATTGAACCAAAGCCTGTTTACATATGGATTAACATATATAACAAATTTCAACCAGAATGTAGTATTACTTCTTGAGATAGGGCACTCACAACGGAAAAAAAGAACGGGCGATTGCGCTACTCCCTTTCTAGCTGTTGACACCAAAATAAAATCAGCTCTTATACCCACTAAGGGCTACTTGCCGATAAATTTTTCTTTCATTCCGTTCATTATTTCTTGAGATGCAGCAGTCACAATTGACGACAAAATACGTTCTATAGCTCAACCCCCGTTTGAGTTATTGACACCAAAATTGAATCAGCACCTGTTCCTGTTGATGGCAACATGTGGACCAAATTTTGTTTGATTCCGCCAGTTACTTCCTGAGGAATAGCAAGCACGCGTAACTCAAAAAACGTCCCATTGCTCCACCCCCCTTGGAGGAATTCGCGCCAAAAACCAATGGGCACAAGTTCACATAGGGGCACATATGTGTACCAAATTTCGTTCGATTTCATGCGGTAGTTTTTGCTGTAGAGCGGCCACAAAAAACTGGTCACACACAGACGTAACACACATACACACACACATACACACACACACACACAGACAGACATTTTCCAAAAATAGTTGAAATGGACTCAGCACACCTCAAAACGTTCGAATCCGTCAAAATTCGAAATTCGAAAATTTGCACGAATCCAATACTTTCTTCTATTTATTAGATATAGAAGAAAGTAAAAAATAAATGAATAAAATAAAATATCAACCATCAAATTCAATAAAAATCAGAAGGTTTTACTCTATTTCTTGAAATAAACGAGGTTATATACCCAGTACCGCCGCATACCTTCTAATACAGCACTACTCATGTATTCTGACGTGGGCATGTAAAGGGCACTACCTCAATTTTTTTTTGAATTTTTTTGCATTTTTTCATCTATTGTACAAGCTTGCTTCTTACGTTTCTGCTGAAAAAAAGGCGCGAAAAAAAAAACAATGCGCGAAATGGGGTTGTTTCCTTCAGTCAAAAGTAGTACTTTTTGTCATTGAAATTGATAGAACAAGCAAAAAAAAAATAAATAAATAAATAAATAATTAAATAAATAAATAAATAAAATAAAATAACATTGACCCAGAAAATACTTTCATTTTCCCAACAGTTATTTTTTAATTAATTGTTTAAAATGTCCAATTTTTCAAACAAGGCGTGGTCTTGATGACGTCACAAATGATGCTATTTGGCGCATCTTTCTTCTGTGTTTCCACGTTATGATAATCAAGAAACGAATTAAAATTACGTTCTACGTTTGCTATCAGCCATATCGTTTGCAATACACGTGAGTAAAGATGCGAATTAAATATTTTGCACTGTGAATCAACATTGAATGGTATTTCATCATTTGTGATGTCATCGGCGGAAGCGTAAAATACGAAATGCACCGATTTAAGTAATTTTTTTTTTAAATTTTAAGCACAATCATATTATTTAAAAATGGTCAGATCCTATGTTTTTAAGCATGCTCTTTCAGAAAAAAAATACTTTTAAAATTTTGGAAAATATCCCATTCCAACATTTGCCCAGGGCCGGATTAGTCATAGAGCAGAAGTAGCAAATGCTACGGGCCCCGCGCCATGAGAAAAAATTCCAGAAAACACTACTTTCCGTACTTTAATCCGTTTAAATTTATCTCTATCTTTCTCTTTTTATTTAGATCTAGCTTTTCTAAATGCTCAGGTAAAGTAAAAATCTTATTTTTTCGTTGGATTGCTTTCCAGAAATTTTTCTCAATTGAAGGCTTAAAAACGCAATTTTAGTTGATCTTTCTCAGTGGAAGGAGAAAAAGCGTCGTTGGGTCAGGAAAGTTTCAAAACTGACCTAAAAATTACAATTTTAGGCAATGTTTGGAAAACGGAGGATTGGGTTTTCTCTAGATATTTTTTTCTCTTTTTTTTTGGCAAAATGAAGTCAATTTTAAGGTAACTTAAGAAATTTAAGTGAGTTAGGGTCCTAAAGATTTTAGCTATTCAAGCCTAAATAAAAAGAAAAAGAAAATTTAGGTTTGATAAGGGGCAGGGGCGGCATTTCAGCATTTCGTTTGGGGGGTCGAGTTTCTTGAACATGAATTTCCTCAGAACGGTATAAAATACATATTGGTTAACAAGAACTGATAATTAAATGGTTTTAATGTTAAGAATAATTAGGTTTGTAAAGAACAATTAAAATTTTTTCGACCGAAGCTTTAAATTTATTCTGTTATAAGTTATCTCACAAAATATCTCGGTACTAGTTTTTATTTTTTAGTAAGTTTTAATCTGCTATTTTTGGAGTCAGGAAGAACAGAAAATTTTGTAACTATAGTTAATCAATATCCAATAACTTAATTTATTGCCAGTATAGCTAAAGAGGAAGTTCTTGCTTTGCCTCATTGCGCTTCGAAGGCAATTCTCTAACCTCATGAGACACGAAAGTCAAAATTGGTTGACGTTCAGTTCTCCTACAACTTTCTGGTTGTGTGCGTAGTTTTTTACACCAATGAAGAGGCTCCATTATTGTAGCCTTAAAATAGCTATATGCTGTATTTTCGTGTAAATTTGTGCTTTATTTACGTCGGTTTTTCAATTTAATCACGAAAGTCATCTTTCAAATGACTGACCTGATTGAAACAGTCAAAAAACAATGGAAGCAAGAAAGTTATGTCAAAAAAAGCACATTTCCTTTAGATTCCTCTCTTTAAAATAACCAAGAAACGTTTTAAATAGGCTAGTATTTATTTTGTGTCAATAAAAAGTAGGGTCTGGTGGGGTAAAGTGGTCATAAAATCGTAGGTTTTCAACTTAGGTGAATAATAAATGCAATAAATTCTTTAAACACTTCAACTTTTTTTGTTTTTATTTTACATTGCATTATTAAAGAACACGGTACATTGAGTTTTAGGAAAATAAATATTGATTTAAGTAGCATTATAACACTTTCTTTTCCCTTTGTATTTATGACCACTTTACCCCATGGGGTGGGGGAAAGTGGTCATAGCATGGGGTAAAGTGGTCATAGTTAAAAATAGATGCAAAACCATTATAAACAACCCTAATATTTGTATATTTCGCTTATTTTTATAGTTACAAGTATATGCACAATCATATGCGAGTATACACGAGTATATACGTGTCGTGCAAACATTAGTAAGCACGTTCATATATGAGTAGATGCATGTATGCATCAGATACATGCATGCACGTGCCTACTCAAGCATATACGTGTATATAGGTATTTATACGTGATTGGCTACCGGAGTGTATGCGTGTATACACGAGTATATACGTGTCACATGTATGTACGAGTATATATGTGTGTAAACGAAGATCATATGAGTGTATGCACTTGTATCTTAAATATATACGTGCATGCATGAGTATATACGTGTACAGTAGACTTATACACGCATATATAAGTGTACATACACAAACGGATATACACGAGTTAATTCGTGGATACATCCAGTGTATGTTTGGGGGTACGTGTCTACTCACATTGTGAAGCACGCGTATACGTATGTATACGTGCAAACATGATTATATACCTGTATAGATGTATATACGTACATTTACGTGTAGACATAAGTACATGTATGTATACACGAGTATACAAGCTTATATACATCATGTGTGCCTACAGAGTGAAAACAAGCTCTTGGGCATAAATGTAAGGGATGTGAGAGGGGAGGATAAGAAGCAAAGAATTATAAGGAACACGTTCGCTGACGCGCTACATGCACACAATGCCAGAAACTGATGGATGGAAAACAAATCACCAATTTGTTACCCAAAGATGATTTTGCCCAAGATTTTAGTTTTTAAGGAATATTTAGAGCAGTTGTTAAAAGTTACGGCCTGTAGCTCTAATACAAGCATCGCAACAAAGGCGCATCGGCTGATGAAAGTTTTTCAAAAGTCTCGTTATTGTAACAGAGCGTGCTTTGTGATTGTGACGCACATATATCACAGCTGCAGGCTGCAAATTTCATCAATCGCTTTAAAATTTTCTTGAAACCTAAAATGTTGTGTAAAATTGTCTTTGTGTAATAAATTTTTGATCAGTTTTGCATCCATCAGTTTCTGGCTTTGCGTGCATGTAGCGCGTCAGTATTGTGTTTGTTTCCTTATGTGCTTCTTGCTTCTTATCCTCCCCTCTAACATTTTTAATAATTTGCTTAAAAGTTTAAGCTCACCCTGTACACTTGTGTATCATATGCTTGTATGTAAGTGTCTACTCGAGTACGTACGCGTATATGAGTGTCTACCTGAGTATATAAGTGTTTATATATACAAACGAGTATATACGTTATAGCCGAATGTATATCTGTATAGAAAATTTAAATATTTGCAGATACCCATATATGTATTTATTGGTGCATTTATGTGAATACGTCTATATACGTGCCTACACGAGTATATGCGTATACTTACGCATATACTCGTATATTTAACACCATTTACTGAAAAAACAATACGTATTAAGTGAAATTAATATTTAATTCATATCTGCCTTATACTTAATGATTAAGTGACATTAGAAGAAGAATACTTGTTAAGCCTAATATTATGACCACTTTACCCCATCTCACTAAAATTGTTCTAAAAAATTATCTAAAATAGATTCAGCTAACTGCTAATGAGTAAGAGTTCTTGAGACATGTAGGAAGCTTCCTATGCAGTCAATCTGTTCATAATTCTAACAAACAAAATTTCCCAAGGAAGTTAAAAGAGGTCTTTAGATTTGAAAACTTTTCATACTGACAGAAAATTTTTTTTTTTACCGAATGACATTTTGCCAGTTGTAAAATTTTGTACTCAAAATGTAGTTTCTAACTACCCTACTCTATAATAAAATTTTCACATTCATTCGAACATTTATTTCCAAGCTATAGCCATTTATTTGACGACTGACCACTTTACCCCATTGACCACTTTCCCCCACCAGACCCTATAGTCACAATTCACAAAACAAATCCTCTTCCCTCATGCTATTACTTATAAGTGTAATATTTTCTTTTTCGCTTTCTATAACCGACCTACATAATATTGAAGTTAAGACCAATAATAAATATATCTCATTAAATCCTGTCTCAATTTCTTGAGAAACTGAATTGATCAGTTTATTCAAAATATTGATTTAATATTTTGACTAAAACTTCATCTTGGTTTTGTCACCTCTTCCACATTGGCATACATTAAAAACTGTTACGAAAAGTTCTGTCACAAAGTTCCACACCTGGTTCAAGTATGCATTAATGCGAAAATTACTAAGAGTTTCAATTGTCAATCCAAGAATTAAGATTAGCGAATTAAAATTTTTATGATAGAGTGTAGCATTTATCAAAAAAAAAAAAAAAAAAAACACTCCGCAGTATAAATAAAGTAAACGAAAAATTCAGACAAAAGCATACATATTAAAATGACATCAAATTTTTTATCAATGAAAAGGTCGCTTTCCAGTAATTCTTCCAAGGGGCTTTTATAACTCTTGAAGACCATCTTGTGTCACTCAGAGATTGTCAAGTAAAGAGCCTCAAGATACATTTGTTGATGTGAAAGTATTTTTTGATGTGAGATGTTTTTCGAAAATAGCATATCTTTACAAAAAGTTTCCATGAAAGCATATGATACACCGAGTTGCTAAAATGTGTTTCTAGTACATGGCATCAATGAACATTTACTAGATGAACATTAAGTTATATTATGAGCATAAAAATTTATGTAAAATGACATGGAATTTACGCGTAAAAATTGCACAGCACTGTACGGGTATCTCATATAAGACGCGCACCATCATAACATAGATTACTCAATTTTGAAATATTTAACCCATATGAAGAGATTACTTCTTTAGTTAAGGCAAACACTTATCCTCCATCAGTTTTTTCTGTTCTGAAAATTCAGGTAAATGATTTTCTAAGTTATCTAAATTGAATTTTACCATTTTATATTATTCTTAGTGAAAAATTTGGGGGTGCAACCGCCCCCTCTCGCACCCCCTATTTGCTGCCCCTGATAAGGGGTCTCCAACCTTTTTCACTCGCTTGCCACATTGTAAATTTTTGAAGGCGATGCGGGCCAGTCCAACAATATTTTAGCTCAGATGATCTATTTAGCACTATTCCCCCCCCCCACCTCCACCCATACATAGCGAATATATATATATATATATATATATTTTTTAATTAAGCGCTCAGTGGTAGTTTTTGAAAATTTCTGGGCTTGCTTCTAAGTTGCTATATTTCCTTATACATATTTACTGTTAGCTAAATTAAATTACATTTTATGTGCCAATAAATCTCTAATAATATAACGATAGTGGGTCTTGTAAAATTTAGAATAGTTCAGGAAACTGAAACAAAAAGTATTCTTTGTCACAATTTAATAGAGTGAAGGTTTTTTTTTTTTTTTAAGGCTAATTAGTGAGTGGATACAAGACAAAATTATTGCAATGTACTTCAACTTTTTTTTATTCAATTAATGACGATTAAACATTTGGAAATAAATAAGAACACAACACGTGTAAAGCTTTAAAAAAAATAAAAAGTTAAAAAATGAATGAGAAGACTGCATTTGTTTACCGCTAAAAATGTCAGTTCATTCAGAGACAAAATTCGTACTTCCGATAATTAAGGGAAATTTTAAATGTTCCACTGATAAAGAAAATCTATATTTAGATTCAACATAATTTTAAAAATGTCTCTTCACACTTGCAAGTGGATGCAAAAAGAGAAAACATAGCTTTAGCATGAATATTTTAGAAAGTCTTTTTCTGGTACAGAACTGTAAAATGGAGCACATGTTTTCCCTGGGGTCAGGGAAAACTCAATGTCAGGGGACAAGCGGGAGAATATGGCGCGGAGAAAAGTTTTTTGTTATTGGAAAGAGCAAAAAGAGAGACGGGTGCTGCAAACGTAGTTAACAGTAAAAAATGATTAAAAAACAATTTAAACTAACGGTAAAAAGATTTTAAGTAACTATTTGTAATTAAAAATAATGTCTCAATAATATTTCCAACGAGTTCGCGAGCAGTAGGTTGGAGAGCCCTAAGGGAAGGGGTTCTTTCCTGAAATTGTGTTCAAAACTGAAGTCAATTTCAGGCTATCTTTGGGAGGAAAGGGTTTGAGGGATTGTCCCATATAGCTGAAAACAAAATTTCAAGCTATGTGGGAAGATTAGAGAAAGGGAACTCCCCCAGAAACAATTCTGACGCGGTTTTAGATTATCACTGGTGACGGTATCTGGAGGGGGGGGGGGGTTACGGGTTTGCTTCGTAAAATGTTAGAAACTGAAATATTTCAAGACGCAGGCTATCTTTAGTTTTAGCTTTGGGTACTTTGGGTAAAGACTAGTGGTTTGGAGCCCTTCTCCCCGAATGTTGAGAAACTAGGTAAGTAAGTGGGTATTCTCCTTTGGAATTTTTTTTGAAATTTTGAAATCGAGATGGTTCAAGGGCTTTCTCCGGAATTTGGAGTCTAAAAATTTAAGCAATTTTTGTTGATAGCCGGAGAAGGAGGATGCGGAAACTCTTAAAGCACAAATCCAAAAACCACATTTCAAAGCTCTCTTTGGCAATGTTCGACAAGAGATGGGAAAGGGAATCCAGAAATTGTTTGAAAGTGGCTTTCTTCTTAAAGTTTTCGAAATTGGAGTCCTAAAAAGGTAATTATTAGTCATCCTTAAATCCTCTTTGGTTACTTAACTTCGTGTCAATTTTTCGCTCTCAACCCCCCGCCTTCTCCCCGCGACACGATCTGGCGCTGTAAACAACAATGAGCAAAATTAAGAGATCATGATAGAAGAAAAGAAAAAGATTCTGAGACTTCACACTTATGCTGAGCGAAATAAATAAATTGATAAGAGGATATTATTTTTTGATGAACTAAAATAATTATGGGTAGAAGAAAGACTTTAAATATCGTTTTTAATTTCTTCCTCTGAGTGGGAGGGAACTAAAAAGCTGCCGCCCATTCCTCGAACCTAACCCATTTCTTTTGCATCACCAAAGGTAGCCAAAAACTTTTTTTTATTTGGACTTGAAATTCAGAAAAATTCAGGAAGAAAATTGTTTAACATAATCGAAAATCCGCTAAAACTGCTTTCTGGAACTTCAGTTTCGAAAAATTTCCACGGTTGTAATCCGGAGCTCGATCCCGCCCTATAACGTCGTCTAGTAAAGCGGCTTACAAGTGCGTATTTTGGACTATAATTTCGAAAAATTTCTATGGGAGTGTACCTCTCCCCCTCCAACAAAATGTTCTCTTTAGATTTCAACTTCGAAAATTTTCCGGGTTGACTTGGAGAGTACCTGAACCCCATCCCATACTGAAACGTAACTTGCGATGGCCTTCAATCTATCACGTTTTCACAACTTCACTTTCGAGAAATTTCCAGGGGATGGCTTTCGTGAATTCCGCCCCAAAATCACCAAAGAAGGTAAAAAAAACTACCCTTTCAGAGTATAAAATTTCGAGAATTTTTGCTTAAAATTGAGTTTTTAGATTAATAATAGGTAATAAACTCGAAAAATTTCCAATCGGACCTCCTTGAACACCCCTCTTCCCTCTCTCTGCAGCATCATTAAAGATAATCTACAGTTTTATTTAAGGCTTCAATTTTAAAAAACTGCCTGGAGAGAGTCGTTGTGAACCCAAGTTTTTTCCTTTGATCTTACTTAAGATAGGATGCAATGGCGTTCTTTGACTTCAGTTTCTCCAAATGATGACCTCCGAATCTTCTCTTCCTAATATTTCCAGGAATCGTTTCCTAATATCACCAGGAATCGTTAGAAGTGAGTTTTTAGTATTGAACTATCGAAAAATTTCCGGGGGTAAGCCCCAGGACCCCCCTTTCTTTATATCGTCCAAAATTTGCGTTTTTGGAATTAAAAGTTGAAAACGTGTAGTAACGGGAAGAGGGCATTATAAGAGGGTCCTAACCCTAACCATCGTAAAGCTCTAAAATTATATCCACATTTATGTATTCATGCGTGTTATAAGTGCACCGCCCATCTCCATGAAGAAGAGCTCTATTGTTTACTATATCATGCAAAAACGAGGGCCCCTTGGAAATATTTGCTACTGGCCCCGCGCTGGCTTAATCCGTCCCTGCATTTGCCTATTGTTAGTATTAAATCCATCACACATTTTGTCGAATATCTAGAAAATTCATTTCTGCAGATACTGCCGTTTACCTGCCCACGGCAGTGGTCTTCTGTAGTTTCTTTTATATTATAGAACGGATTGCATGTGTTGATGATATAAATGGGAAAAAAATAACTTGCTTGTCGATAGCCAATGTCGGGAACAGAGCTTCGTGAAAAATTATTGAGGGTTCCACAGGAAAGCAAAAGTCATGATTGTACTATAAAGCATAAATTAAAATAATTTTTAACATTAATTGGGGTTAACAATGTATTGCTTTCTTTTTAATACCAAATGTTATTATCATTGAATGTTAAAACTGAGGTCGTTTTGTCAGGTATTTATGCAAATTTAATTTTCTAAAACAATGGCCACCGCTTATATGAATCACGTTAGTTCTAAATAGTTTCGATTACATAAAACTGCTGATTCAATAAAACCGGATTATTTTCTGTTTTTGACGATTTGATTCATTAAAGCGGCTGATTCAATCAACCACGGATTCAATAAACCGACGTCCACTGTATTTGATTTAAACCTGGAGGAAAGAATGAAAGTTCTATATTTTCTCCGCGTTCTTTAGTCAGAGTACTGGTTTTAAGTTGCTGATGGTTATTTGTGTGTGTGGTTAAAATAAAATAAAATTCTTCAAAAACTTAAATGTCTGACGTGACCCTTTTTCAAGCTTACCATAATATTAAATAGAAATAAAGTTTAAATACAGTTTATTGAATTTACATTTGGTAGGAACGAATAAATAAACAGTAAATAAGCCACAAAAGCGGGGGCAAGGTTGAAACATGATTTAAAAATGAAATAAAACAACTTTCACAATGAAAACCGGAAAACATTAAACCGTAATTTAACCGACACTTTGATAGAAAATGGTTAGCCATTCCCGATGAAGATTATTTTACATTTTTACTTTCTTTCTTTAACAGGACATAAAAGCTTGCTGGAGGCTATGACAGAAAATAATGCATCGGAGCATGGATTTCAGGAGAAAACACAATATCTGGCGAATCAGGAAGAGACTACAGATGAATTTTGCTCAGGTAGTAATTCTTTCCGTTATTATTGCTTTACTCTTATCAAAAACTTAATATGAACACCAAGGGGCACACAAAGATAGGAGGTCATGGAAAATTTACTTTGACCTTCCAAAATTTTCCTTATTCGGTAACATTTGTCTGACGATTTGGCAAAATTTGGAGTTCAATTCGGCAAATTGAGAATTTTCGCCCTTTCAAAAAATTGTTTGAGACACTCCTGTAAACACGAGCACATAACTTTCTTGTGTGTTCGCGTTAAATTACCAACACATTTATCTGTATAAATAAAGCAGAGTGTACATTTGTATGTATGTATGTAAATTTGTTTGTCCTTTATATAACTCCACAGTTTACTTCGGATCTTCAGCCAATTTGGAATCCAGGTTCTTTGACAACTGACTAAGAGGGTTTTAGAAGGTTTCCTGAAATAATAATAATAAAATATCGCACCGTTCGAATTTTATTCTTCTTTTAAGTGGTTGTGTTGAGTTTTGAACTTGTGCAGCGGTAAGCTCCACTGCACGGCATGAAAAATGATTCTAAATTCTATTTAAATTATATTGTTAATTTTCTTTCCATTTTTGCAAAGGTCTGACGGTCCCCCCCCCCCCGCTTTTTGTTTAAGTGTCGCATAAGTTCATCGAATGTAGTGTAAAATGTAACATTTGATTTTTTTTCTTTGGGGGGGGGGGATATCCTATAGGTATTTTTTGCAATGCATTCATTTTAGAGACCGCCGTTTTGTTTGGAGTCGCAAAACCGTAATATTTTTCAAAAAACCTCACGCCTATAAGGACGCAAATGTCAATAAATAAATAAATAAATCTCCGAAAATGTAAATTTGTTTCTAAATTTCCTTTGGACAATCATATAAAGAATCAAGTACAGAAAAAAGAGGCAATGAAGTGCCCTTTTGGAGGTTTATAGATAGTTGAGAACACAACTTTTTGACATTCAGGGGAGACAATTTTACAAAAATCAGTAACAAAGTGAACCTAACGCGATTATAAACATTATTCATATTTGTTGTACAAAAACAGCAACTCCTCCATCAATTTTATTCATTACAGTTTATACTGGTAGTTGAAATTTGGGAAATATGAATTCCATCTACTATACTACGACGTCACTCGTATGAAACGGACAATGCTTCCAAGATTTTTTTTTTTTATTGTTTTTGCAACGTGAACATAGTTTTGGGTTATGAGGCCGATACTCTGGTTTTACACCCAAAAAACAGGGGAAAAGAAAAAAAAAGAGAAAAATCGATAGTTTTTGATGGTTCTTTACATATTTTAGGGGAAATACCTCCCTAAATCTCCTTCTTTGCGACAAATGTTCCTGTTTTTAAAATTTTCAACCCCTCTAACTTTTTAAAAGGATGTTAACGGTTAATAAAATGTTCTCTTCTCTCCAAATCAAAATAGTAGCAGTATAACTGTCAAAAGCTGAAAAAAAAGAGAAAAAATGAAATAGCGGGAGCTGTTTCTAAACAGGTGGGGGGGGGGGGAGGTGGTCATATTTGGACTCAATTGATCACTTTACATAAGAGCCAGCAAGAAGAGTCAGAAGTTTTTAAAAAGCTTCTATTTTTTGTTTGACTGCGCTTGATAAAAGGAACAACTGAATTCTGTAAAAGTTGCTTCTCCTTCTGCGCATTGTAAATTCACGGAAAACAACTTATCCTTGATGCAACATCGATGGTAGTTAATTGTACTCTATTGCCATTATTAATTGACTATTAATTTGATAATGAGTCACTTTTCAGACAAAAATAGATTTTCTTTTCATTTCTTGCACTAAAATATTTCACTCACTCTGAAATTTTCCCATTAAGTAATCAGTTTATTAACTAATATGCAAGCAATAAGTACTTCAAGCATGTCGACTGTCGAGTTCATGGCTTGTATGAGACAGTGTGTTTTCTGTTCTGCACCGTTAAAAGGTTTAATTCGAGTAAATAGTTAATTTAATAACGTCAAAGAAAATACAACGAAAATTAGAACACATATTAACATTAAAAGATCGCATCTATGTATTCAATCTTCTGTCTTTTTACTTTCTTGTAAAAGTACAGGAAGTAGGGTAACGGCACCAGCAACAGACAAGGGTCCAGTAACAGACAATCATAAGTTTGGATTTAAATAATGAGAATTTTAGGCGGGTAAAACTGACGTTGCTGCGACCCATGAATATGGTGCAACCATTTATGCTATCAGAGTGAATTTTATGAGTCAGTTGGTATTTACAAGGCAGTGGGGGACGGTTATGAACAGCCACCACGAGGTTTGCCGGTGTTTCATGTTTATTTGATTTTAATAAGGTTTTAGATCTAAAAATAAAGAGTTTTTGCACATTTTGAAGAGAAAAGGGGAATTCAGTCCATTACTCATTCTTTCCTCATCCTGTCTGTTACTGGGTATCATGAGAATTTTCGGTGTCTGTTACTGGGGGTCGGACCTTTTTTCGAAATTGAGCGAATAAAAATAGGATTAACTAATTCAGAGAATCTAGAAGCAGCTAAACGTTAGGTGAGATGTAGTTGTACGAGAGAAAAATAGTTTAAAAAGTCTAAATACATTAAAAGGCTCAGAAAATTGAGTTAAACTGAGAGCGATGTCTTAAGCATGTCTGTTACTGGTGCCGTTACCCTACTGCATCGTTTCCCAACCGGTGGTTCGCGAGAGCTGCAACGGGGGTTCGCGAAAATAATTTTGTAATGGCAGAAATTTGACGTGTGAGTCATTTCACGTCAACTGACCTAATTTTTCATATCGTCCCCACTCGATCATCTCTCATTTCGATGAAATTTTATAGAGGTGTAGACATGCTTTTGAAACTAAACTTTGCGAATTTTTAGCTTCCTAGGTCCAAATCCTGATGATCTAGCTTCTCTAAAAAATGTGATCCAAAATGACGGATCAGTTTTTTGGGCCAAATTGCCATATTTAGACTAAGTTTACAGAAAATTTTATTACACTGGAAGCCTGAAATTTAAGGCGCTTACAGTACGTTTGGCCGTTAATATATTCAAGCATTTTAATTTTTGTGAATTTGAGCTCGTTAGATTTTGTGTAGCATGCGCGTGAACTTGTGAAAAAGCGCGATGGGAAAAATTTGTCCTGGATTTTAGGTTGTCATAACATCCAAACAAAAATTATTCAAAAGCTCATGTTTCGTGATTCCATTTTAAAATTACTTATTTTTAATGGGGAACAGTTGCAGCGCTTAAATCTATCTTTTTTCTAAAAGATATTGACATCCAAAGTGGCTATCAAAACCGT
The DNA here is from genome assembly GCF_026930045.1 of Uloborus diversus. Lineage (NCBI taxonomy): Eukaryota > Metazoa > Arthropoda > Arachnida > Araneae > Uloboridae > Uloborus > Uloborus diversus. The sequence continues at coordinate 75,377,093 of NC_072736.1, read as the reverse complement.
TCAAGTGAAAAATAGCCTATTTTCAAAGCACTATAGCTCAAGTTTGTCCCCTCGCATCTTCTTTTCGTTAAAACCATTAGACATAACAGATTTTTTCCTTTCAAAATAAGTTTTCTTTGATGTTCTTTCGTTTAAGGCAGCGGTTCCCAACGCATGGGCCGCGGCCCACAAGGGGGCCGCGAACGGCGTGTTAGAACGGTGTGTGGGCCGTGGACACTGATCCAGAATCTGAAACATCAAAATAAATATTGGGGTCGTAATTTCCGTTTTTTACGAAAATTCACTTACTAGATGTGCCGTCACTCTCACTCATGAGCTCTTTTTGGCTCAAAGCCGATAAGAAACTTTAAGATGAGATTTCTCACATTTCTTAGGAACTTTCCCATATAGTTAGAGAGATGAAATATAATGAATCAGAAACCCCTTTAAAGAAATTGCCAGTGAATTGAGACTTTTTGAAGGGCTTTTCGACAACTTACCTATTTGAATGAGACTTTTCATTGCAGTTTTAAAAAAAATGTAGAAATACATTGAATGCAGCAAGTTATTTGAGATTAAAACTATCCATTTTCAATCCAGATATCAACTCCTTCGTAAGAGAAAAACAGCATCAAAAATCCTACGCAGTTTTAACTTTGATGACTTTTACACTTGAGGACAGTTATATGAACAGATACCCCCCCCCCCCCTCGCAGAAAGTGAATTTTGACTGTGCAAATAATATATAGCAGTTTGTGGGCCTCAATGGTGTTTTATACAAAACTGGTGGGCCGCACAACTAAAAAGGTTGGGAACCGCTGTTTAAGGATAAAAAATGAGCTTAAAATTCGGACTGTTGTAACGAATTGCAATGTTTAAGAGCAGGTTGCGGCAAATTTTCTCACACTGGAAGCCTGAAATTTTAGGGGCTTAAAGTACTTTTGGTTGTTAATACGTCCTAGTATATTTATGAATTTGAGTTCATTAACTTTTATGTAGCACGCATGCAAAGTCGCAAGAAAAACGCACTGATGAAACTTTTTCCTGGATTTTAGAATGTCATAAAATCTGAACAAAAATGATTCAAAAGCTCGTACTTTGTAATTTTATTGTCAATATACATGTTTTTAATGGTTTATAGTTGTAGAGCGTAAATATTGATTTTTTAAAAGATATCGGCATCCAAAGTGGCTGTCAAAATCATTCACATGAAAAATAGCCTATTTTTAATGCGCTGTAGGTCAAGTTTGTCACATTTCATCTTCTTTTCGTTGGCACTATAAGAAAGAACATATTTTTTTCTATAAAAATGGTATTTCAATGATGGTGTTTTTTCAGATAAGCATAAAGAAATGAGCTTGAAATACTGTTTGTCGTTCGCAAGAAAGTCTCGTTCTACAATAAATAAAGAATGGTGAATGCGTTGGACACAGACTAATGGAGATTTTGCAACTGTTATTTGTCAGAAATAGGTTTTAATTCTCTTCTTAAAAGTTCTTTTGCAAACTAAACGTGTTAGAAACAGAAAAATATCCTGTTCTGGAAGCAGACTGATACATCAGACAGGACAAGAAATTTTGTTTTTCCATCATATTTTATTTGCAAAGTGAACGTTTTTCAGAAATCAGAAACAGTTTCAACTGTTTCTGACTTATAACAGTTGAAAAATAACTATTAGTCGGTTTCCACCTCATTCACCATTCTTTATTTATTGCAGAACGAGATTTTCATGCTAACGACAAATAGTATTTCAAGCTCATTTTTTTACGCTTATCTGAAAGAACACCCTCGTAAAGAATAACTATTTTTATTGTAAAAACTCTGTTCTTTCTGGTGGTGCCAGTGAAAAAAATGATGCAAGGTGACAAATTTGACCTAAAGCTTCATAAAAGTAAGCTATTTTTCATGTGAACGATTTTTGCAGCCACTTCGGATGGATGCCAATACCTTTTAGAAAATCAATATTTACCCTCTGCAACTATAAACCATTAAAAACATGTATATTGACAATAGAATAACTAAGTACGAGCTTTTGAATAATTTTTGTTCAGAATTTGACATTCTAAAATCCAGGAACAAGTTTATCCATTGCGTTTTTCTTGCGACTTTGCATGCGTGCTTCATAAAAGTTAATGAACTCAAATTCATAAAAATACTAGGACGTATTAAAAATCAAAAGTACTTTAAATCCCTAAAATTTCAGGCTTCCAGTGTGACAAAATTTGCCGCAACCTGCTTTTAAACATTGCCATTCGTTACGACAGTCCGAATTTCAAACTCATTTTTTTCATCCTTAAACGAAAGAACATCATCGAAGAAAAAACTTATTTTGAAAGGAAAAAGTCAGTTATTTCTTATGCATTTAACGAAAAGAAGATGCGAGGTGACAAACTTGAGCTACAGCGCTTTGAAAATAGACTATTTTTCACTTGAACAGTTTTGATAGCCACTTTGAATGTCAATATCTTTTAGAAAATAGATATTTAAGCTCTGCAACTGTAACCCATTAAAACAAGTATTTTTACAATAGAATCTTGAAGTATGAGTTTTTGAATAATTTTTGTTCAGATTTCATCACAACCTAAAATCCACGAAAAATTTTCCCCATCGCGCTTTTTTGAAAGTTCACGCGCATGCTACACGAAATCTAACGAGCTAAAATTCACAAAAATAATTGAATATATTAACGGCTAAACGTACTTTAAGCGACTAAAATTTCAGGCTTCCAGTGTAATAAAATTTTCTGTGAACTTAGTCTAAATATAGCAATTTACTACAAAAAGCTGATCCATCATTTTGGATCACATTTTCCGGAGATCCTAGATCCTCAGGATTTGGATCTAGGAAGCTAAAAAAGCATAGGTTAGTTTCAAAAGCATCTCTACACCTCTATAAATTTCACCCAAATATGGTCAAGTGGGGACCCCTAGATCACTTGACATGGAATGACTCATGTTTGTTTGAGATGAAGTCTCAAGTTCAAACGTTTTTTTTTGTTCATCATTTATTAATTTGTCTCTTGCATATTTGATACTTTTCAGATAAAAATGTTACAGCACTTGCTGACGGTCTGTTTTGTAAATTTAAAGAATTAAATCTGTGATTAGAGGGTACGGGTTTTTACCTTATTGTTGAGCATGATAGAATCGAGCCCACGCCGAAAAAGTTAAACTTTTGAGCTCAATATAATTAGATGAAAGCATGTGAATGCTTCAGTTTTCTCTGTTTCGTTGGAAAATTCGATTGAACTTGATGGAAACATTATGTGGAGCATATGAGAGCGGTTGAAACTTCTTCACTTAATTTTCTATGTTTAGTTTCCTTACTATATGAGTGTGACGAAGAGCTATAGCGCTTCTCTTGTGCTTCGCCGAAAATGCAATAGGTGCAATGGCACTGCTGTTCGTTGCTTTAGTGAAGTAAATTGTAAACATTTTTACGGGGTTAAAAAATGAGAATTTGCGCTGTATGTAAAAGAAAAACTCATGAAATTCGCACAAAGAAGCTCTCTTGTAATAGGTGAGCATAAAAATAGTTTTGTTGGTAAAATTTACAGTTTATTGCATGATTAGAGTTAATTGCACACGTTTCTATTATTTTTCAAAAATTAAATAAAAGAAAAAATGATTCATTCCGCACTTTTTCATTAAAAAAAAGGAAAATTCTTTAGCACTCAAACAAGTAATGTACACAGTGTAAACTCAGCAAACAACTAGATTTTACTGAAAAACAAGCTGATGTGTGCATCACATGACTTCCTTTTACTCCACTTTAATGTCATTTCCCCATTACTGGCAATTTTAATGTGATTCAATAGTGTACTTTCTGAATATCACAAACAGTGGCCTAATTGAAACAGATTAAAAAGAAAAAAATCGCCAAATTTGTCGCCAAGTTGGCGACAAAACTTGGAAACCAAAAGACCGCGATATATCGCCAAATTATAACACCACTTGAGTTTACATCGAAATTAACAATGATTGCCCTCCAAAAGGGTGCAAAAGACTCCTTTAGAAACATCCGAATGCAACCAAAAGAGGAGGTGCGCAACTAGATCCCACTAGGAGTCTACGTACCAAATTTCAACTTTCTAGGACATACCGTTCTTGAGTTAAGTGACATACATACGTGCATACGCACATATATACGTACATACAGACGTCACAAGAAAACTCGTTGTAATTAACTCGGGAAACGTTAAAATGGATTTTTCGGGCGTCTATACATTCTTAGGTATATATGCACATGTGGTCGGGTTGAAAAAAAGAACTCCACATTCATTCGGGGGTGAGCAATTAAGGTCGATTTTTGAGTGAAATTTTTTTCGCGAACACAATACTTCCTTTTTTGTAAAAGGAAGTAAAAAGAACACTTAGTATTAATCTGAGACATTTCCTCTGAAAGATATTTTTAAAGATCATTTCTTAATTGACTGATTTAGCCTAAATGTAACTTCGTGACAATAAAAAGACATTTTAAATTCTATTGCCCCTTTTGGACGAAGTTTCCATTGGAAAAATGAATTTCTGCGGATAAATGCAGAAGGATATTAAATGCTGAACTTAATGTAAGACTGAAACTGTCAGACAAGACATTTGAGCCAAACTTTGAAATTCTTTGTTCCATAACCATTAAGGGTATTCCATTAAGAGTTTTTCAAAGTGGGCTGAAACTCAAAGAATTATCACTGGGCTTGATCCGTTGAGTTTGTTTTCTAATATTTTCTTTAGCTATCATTTTAGCTTGTAGCATGTTTGCATTTCTACATTTTGCGATTATTAATTTTGGGCATTAATCGTAAGGCAAAAAAGGTTGGAAACCGCTGCCCTACTGCAATCTCAAAAAAGTTTTCAACCCAATTTAGACTTAAATTTTTATTTACTCACTCTTAAATGATATAACTAACAAATGGAAAAACAATTTAAAATGTACATAAATTGGAAATGCCGATCGATATCGTTCATACTTAGTTCTCTTCTGTTTCTTACTCCATATCCTCATAAATATCATAGCCAATGATCGAGTAACGCTCCTGACGTCATTAACAAAGAAACTCGCGCCACGGCATGATAATTTAAAAATATGTTTTGACAATGTTTAACATGCAAGGAAAGGCTTTATTGTGACAAGGCTGAACTGGATCCGGTAATTAAACTGTTTTACTGATTTCAGGGGAATGAAGAAACGAAAAAGTGATTAACAATGAGCGCTATCTACTGTAGTTTAGGGGTTAATCCACTGGAGTTAGTGTTAAAATTTCAACTATTAAAATATCACCAAGCAATTGCTTCGTTCAAATGTATACTTTGCACCTCTTTTGTGATTCCTTTGTTTTTTAAACTTCCATTCTATTACGTGTTTAATTTCATTCCATTACAATTTCTATTGAACATTAAATTTGATAGTGCTTTTCATGGAAAAATGAAATAAATTGGCAATTGTTTTATCAAAATTTGTTTGAAAACCGACATCTCTGCTGAATGTAATTTATAATATTTATCTGTGTGTATTTTGACATTTATACAAAATAAAGGTTAAAGGCATAAATATATTCAATGTATTTTCAGGATTTCCTCCGAAACGGTATGTTTTCTCTATCGTGGGCTTTCTTGCATCGACACTCGCCATTTCATTAAATACGAACCTAAGCCTTGCCATCGTGTCTATGGTCGACAGAAGCAATGAATCCTTAGTGCCTGTCAAGAGCTCTAACGAATGCTTGACGGAAGACGTTATTCACTTGGAGTTGTCCAAAAACGAACTAGTGAGTACTTCCGTTTATTTTTATTACTAAGCAGTGACAGCACAGCGATGCCCGTGCCAAAAATTTAATGGAAGTCCGTTGAATAAAAAAAAAAAATTGACTCCCCTCCCCCTCTGATGTGAAATGATCATTTTTCTTTGTATAAAATAAGTACACACTTTTGCCCAAAAAAAAAAAAACTATTTAAAATATTTCGCCAAATAAACAAAAAAAAAAAAAAAAAAGACATCAAATAATATCTTTTAAATGTAAAAATAGTGTTCCGCAACTCTATTGTTTATTGCCAAACTCGTCCAGCAACCACTCTATCATAATCCATCCGTCTAACGAAAAAATAAATAAATAAATAAAAATAAATTAATCAATTTGAATTATGAAATTTTGAATTCAAATTATGTTTTTCGCAATCACGAGCTGCGACAGGACCCTACTCATTGGAGATATTGTTTCTAGAAACTAAGGTTGCCCCCGCTAAGGCACTTCCCTATATATCGCGGAGAACCACCCCCAAATAAGAAAAATACTCCTCAAAACACCCTTCCTAAAAATTTCAATGCCGCAGTCTGCGCCATGACCCCCCTCCTGGGTATTCCTGTAGAAACGGCTCCTGTGCCCCCAAGCCTGCCCCTCCTCTTGGGCGGTTACGTGTTTATAGTTGTGTATGTGTAGGCTTGTGTGTGTGCGTAGACCTGTGTGTATGCACGTTGGCATGTGTGTAAAGGCACGTAGTATGTGTGTGTCTGTGTACTATGTGTGAACATGTAGGAGCGTGCTAGCGTGCATGTGTGTAGGACGCCACCGATCAGGAGATGCGGCACGAACAGAGAAGCCGCGCCTGCAGAGGACGGTGGTGTTGAAAAAGAAACCACAACGCCGGGGATAGTCAAGTAAAAACAATTAGCGATCGTGATTGCTCAAAAAAAAAAAAAAAAAAAAAAATCATCCAGTAGAACATTCAAAAATCATCGTCAGAAAAAAAGAATAAAGTGTCGTACATTTCACTCGGATAAAAACAAATCAAAAGTTTCTTTTCTTTCAAAACAAATCGCCAAAACAATGAATTACATTTACGGTTGCTTTAAAACAATAATCCTAGACTGAACTGCTTAGCGCCTAACGCGCCAAGTGACCACGCTACCGGAACCCAGCCCTTTTGCGAGTGAAGCGGATGGATGTTTTTTCTTTGGCAATAATAAATGTTTCGATGAATGAAAGAAAAAGTATAAAATCACATTAAAAGTAGCTTTCAAATATTTATATATTAAGAACTGCGTTGCCCAGCTTTGCCTGATCTACCTTGAGAATAAAAATTTTATAAAGTGACATTTATTCAACAATCACGCTTAAATAAAAGAAAAAAAAAACACCGTGTGAAATTACCCTTCCAAACAGTGACGACAGATATTAAAATACTTTTCAGAAATTAAAATGCGAAAGATGGATTTTAAAAGCGTAACCATGGAAACACGAAATAAAATAAGTTTAAGAAATTAAATGCAAAATAAGGAAAGAAACAATAAATTCAAAAAGCGTAACCGTGGAAGCGCGAACATAAAATGGTTGACAACCTGAATTAAAATGACATTTTTCGAATTTGATTTAAAAACGCTTGTAACTTTTTTCCTTTGAAGATGGAAGCTAAGTTTTTCGACCATACGTCGAGAGAGATCTGGAGTAAAAAATGTCGTTTTTTCCAATGGTGTCAAAAAGTCTGTGGACAATGCCTTCACTTTTTATTGATATATTTAATGAAGAAAGTAGTGCCTAAATTTCAGCTAAGCCTGAAAAAGTTCAAGCTAAAAATGCAAATTACTCCCGCCGTAATTAAGTTAGAGCATTGAAACAAATTGTTTAGAGTGCGGAAAATTCTACCCTTTTCAACGATATATAATATCAATATGTGCAATGAATTTTTCACTCCCATATATTCGGGAATTTATGTTAAATTTGGACCTAAATTGGAATAAAAAAAGAACTACTTATCGGATTTTTTCGAATTAAAGCCTATGTCACTCAGAAAGAAAGCATTCATATAGTGAAGGAATTTTTCAAATAGGTGAAGTGTTTCCAGAGATTACCTCCAGTATATAAACACAAAAAATCCGCCCTCTCTTTATAATATTAGTATTCGCAACATCAGCGCTCGAATATGCTACCGTGTGGTGATTTATAAAATTAAAGAAAAAGGTAAAACATTGCGTTCCACATGTGTCTGTTGGTAAACATATGCAGTTTGTTATGAGTATTTATTAACGCATTCGATGTGTCTTAGATTGCTTTCAGCAACAGAAATTGTTTCGTCCCTTAATGGTATTCTCGAGCTTCTCAAAATAATGTTAGGTTTCGTTATTTCTCTCTAAAAAGTGAGTTGATTGTCGTAAATGGCGAAAGAGTATGAAATCATCCACGATTATTCTCGTCTGTTCGATGCATTTTTTTTTTGGAAGAGGATACCGTTATACCAGGTAAATTTTTTTTATTGTTTTGTGTGAATTTGTAAAAATAGGTTTTTTTTTTTTTGAGCAATCGCGATTGCTTATTGTTCTCACTTGACTGTTTTGAATTCCTATCATTTTATTTTCCCACTAGCACCACCACCGCCGCGTCGCGTCGATCGGCCTCGCGATGCTGCTCCTCTTGCGAAAACTGTCTCCAGGTTGCGTCTATATCCTACACACACAAGCATACACACACACGCCTATACACACTCATGCCTGCGCACAGACACAAACACATATGCCTACATACACACACAAACGCCTACACACACAGCACTGCATACACAACACGTACACACATACATACACATACATGTGTCTACACAAACACACACACACGCATTCATACACACACACGCTCGTGATTGCGAAAAACATAATTTGAATTCAAGATGCCAAAAATTCAAATTAATATATTCTTTTTTTAAAGCTTAAGCTCGAAAGAAGGATTTGATGACTTTAGCAGGAGAATTAGGGCTTTCATCTCCGCCTAGTTTAAAAATAATTAATTAAACTAACCTTCTTTAACTGCAGCATTTAGCTGGAATGGACAGTATGCAAAACATTTTCTTGAATATATTATCGTAGAACGAAATGAAAAATGTTTAACGCTGAGAATTTTCATCCCCAAAATATTGCGATTATAGTTTAGGGTTATATTCGCAACTCCAGAGCTCGAATATGCTACCTTGCGGTGATTAACACTACTACCGAAAAATGCAAAACATTCCATTCCACGTGTTTTCTTTGGGGGTAAATTACAGGCTTCAGACAGTTTGTGGTGTAATGTAATTTCAGAAAAATAGAAAAGAAAGTTTCCCACAAACACGATGAAAAATTACTGTCATTCACTAAGCGTCAAAGCAAGTTATAAGTTACGGCATTTGTTTGTTTTACCTTTTTCATCCACCATTATACAGTAACCGCAGCGCCCCTATAGTTAATTGGAGTTGCGAATTAATTTCTCCCCAACTAATTGATATTTTGAAAAAACCTTTCTCAGTGGATACTTCCGTAATCATGTAAACATGCCTGAAAATTTTCAAGTCTGAGGTATCATCGGTATTGGCTGTGCGTTGATATATATATATATATATATATATATATATATATATATATATATATATATATATATATATATATATATATATATATATATATATATATTAAAGGTGGGCAATGCGGTTCTTTTGAATGATCCGTTCATTAGAGATTAGTTCTTTCTTTTGATCCGTTCATTTAACTCGTTCATTTGAACGACTTCGTTCATTTAAAAAAGTTGTTGAAGGAGATCTCTCTTCATGACATATTCACGTATTGTGCGAGCAAAGAACCCTTGGCGAGATTTTTCATGTCAATTGTAAACCATTTTTGTTTTTTATCATGTGTGGATTAAAATGGTAGAAAGATTACAGAATTCGATAAATTTGAAGAAATAATGGAATATCAATTAAAAAGAAAATTATCTCCATGTATCGGTGAGAATTTTATTGATGATGCATGACAGAACTAAATCATAATTCAGAAATTAGAAACATACGAAACAGAAAAAATTAAAATTAACCGATCCGGGAATTTGAGAAATAACTCAGCTACAAATGTAAAACAATTAGCACTAACCAAACACGAAAAAGTATCATCTTTCTCTTTTGATAACACTGGTAAACAAAGGTTTTGTTACATGAAATATTTTTAGTGTTATTATGGTCGCAATGAAAATATAGTTCGATCAAGAATTGATAAATATCGAATTCAACATCGGGGAAATGGCTGCTTACAACTACAAACTACGAAATTTGCATTAATTTCTAACGTTTGGTAATGCTTTTTGAAATCTTATTTCTCTCTAAATGAGCTAGAATATCCACAAGACTTTAAAAATTAATTTAAAAAGAACAAAACAAAAAAGTTATGCATACAAACAAAAATTACTAAGCTTATTAGCAGTTTCCACGCTACGGTGTGCGTTTGTTTTACCTTTTTCATCTGCCATTAGACGGTGGCTGCACTGCCTCCTATAGTTTGTTGGAGCTGCGAATAAATTAAAGACTATTTCTTAGCTTACATTTTCTGTCATAATCCCTGCGTTTTGCTTCCGGTGTTTAATTGTTGCCAAAAAACAAAGAAAAATAACAGTAATTATAAAGTTAAAATACTTCCGCTTTTTAATTTTTGCCAAAAAACAATGAAAAGATGAATAAATAAATTGTTAATAAATTTAACAAAGCAATTTCAAGGCTGAACTTAAATATTTTAGAAAAATAAAAAATTCTCCCTACTCAAACTTCCCTACAGATGTGCTGCCAGATCCGGGATTAAGAGGCGAAAACTAAAAGATTAAAATAAAAGCATTCCTATCTGAATACTGAACTTGTTTTTGGAAAAAAGGGAGAAAAAAGGTTTTTAATAGCAATTTCTGTTTCGGTATATCTCCGTTTTGACGAAAAAAATTGATCATAATGACATTCTTAGTATAAAATGAATTTTTTACAGTGTATTAAAAATACAGAAGTACAGCTTGATAGAAAATTTAAAGCAAAATCGATGTGTGTGTAGGGGGGGGGGGTGGCATTTGAAATTTTGGCCCACTCAGAAAATCCTAGATTCGGCACTGCCAAATAAATACATGCAGATCTTTGCGTGTTGTAAATGAATTTCGAAAGATTAACTTTTTCTGGGCAGAACGTCTTACTGTCGAACACCATTTTCTGATATCAATTTCTAAAATTTAAATATTTTTGAAAAATCCTCATAATAGCCAATGATCGAGTAACGTTCCTGACGTCATCAACAATGAATCTCGCGCCATGTCATAATAATTTGAGAATATGTTTTGGTAATGTTTAACATGCGGGAAAAAGCTCTATTGAGACACGGCTGAACTGAATCCGGTAACTTAACTGTTTTACTGGTAAGATTGCGTCATTTCAGGGGAATGAATAAACTAAGGCCCCTATAGTATAGAATAAACGAACAAGTGGTCAACAATGAACGCTATCTATTGGAGTTTAGGGTTAAGCCACTGGAGTTTGGGTTAAAATTTCAACTATCAAAATATTATTAAACCGGCAATTGCTTCGTTCATAAGTAGAAACAATTTTCACCCGTCGTATCTATCTTGAAGGGCAATTTTCTAGTACTTTGAGATAAAGACTTAAATAACTGCTAACTCTGCTTGAGCTGAAAATTTGTACTGCGTAAATGATGACATCTTGTTTTCCTGCTAAAATAAAATATTTTATACATTTATTTTTTACTCAGGCAATGGGTCATGCTGGTGAATTCCACTGGAGCCCTGAGATAGAAGGCCTAGCTTTGGGGGCAGTGTACTACGGACAGCTGGTCGGGTTTCTACCAGGAGGACGTTTAGCCGAACTTTATGGAGGAAAGAGAACCCTAATCGTGTTCCTATTGTTAGCATCAGTATTCACAACTTTGATCCCAGTAGCGGCTCGGTTGTCGGTAGTCGCTTTCATCGCATGTAGATTTCTCGTCGGAATTGGAACAGTGAGTATGGAAAAATTAATTCATTTTTACTTCCTTTTACAAAAAAGGAAGCATTGTATTCGCGAAAAAATTTTCACTCAAAAATCGACCTTAATTTCCATTTTTCTCGACCCCGAATGAATGTTGAGTTTTTTTTCGACCCGACCACACGTGGATATATGCCTAGGAACGTACAGACACCCGAAATATTCATTTTGACGACACCCGAGTTAATTACAACGAATTTTCTCGCGACGTCCGTATGTACGTATGTATGTGCGTATGTGTGTATGTATCTCGCATAACTCAAAAACGGTACTTCCTAGAAACTTGAAATTTGGTACGTAGACTTCTAGTATGGTTTAGTTGTGCACCTTCTCTTTTGGTTGCATTCGGATGTTCTCAAGGGGGTCTTTTGCCCCTTTTGGGGGGAAATCAGTTAATTTCGATGTAAACTCAAGTGGTGTTATAATTTGTGGGATACTTGGCGATATATCGCCAGTCTTTTGGTCGCCAAGTTTTGTTGCCAACTTGGCGACAAATTTTGCGATTTTTTTAAAATTTGGTTTCAATTTGACCATTGTTGGTGATATTTAGAGAGTAAGAATTGAATCGTATTAAAATTGCCAATAATAGGGAAATGATATTAAATTGGAGTAAAAGGAAGTCATGTGATGCACACATCAGCTCGTTAACACTCCTTTACTAGGAGTATTAATCTTTAGCTGGCGAGGTGATGTAAGGTAAGGGACTGTCCATAAATAATTTCGCACTTTTTTACTTCCTTTTCCATGTCCATATTAACGGAACTATTGGGTTCGCGAAACTGTTTTCACTCAAATATCGGCGTAAATTCATTTTTTTCACCACTTGAATGAATTTTGAGTTGTTTTTCCGGATCGACCGCACGTGCATATGTACCTAAGAACGTATAGACGCCCGAAATATCCGTTTTGACGTTTCCAGAGTTAATTACAACGAGTTTTCTTGTGACATCTGTATGTACTTATCTCGCATAACTCAAAAACGGTATGCCGTAGATGGTCCGAATTTGGTATGTAGATTCTTAGTGGGGTCTAGCTGTGCACCTCCCCCTTTGGTTGCATTCAGATGTTCAAAAAGGGTTTTTTACTCCCTTTTTTTGAGGAGGTGGGATTTTTTTCCACGAACGATATCGGCGAGGACACCACATTCACTTTTCGATTTGAACGATTTTTCGTTCAATTTTGAACAGTTCAAAAAAAACTTAACATTAGCTTCTACGGAAATATTTAAGTCTATTATAGATTCCAAACTTTGGACGGATTTACTTCAAACAAATTTTGTTTGAAAACGCTCTTGATGATGAACGTGATTGATGTAACTGTTTTTAACATTGACGCTTGCAGAAGAATTTCAAACTTTTTTTTATCTAAGAGACCAGCAACACGAAAAATTATTTTCTGGCACCAAATTTGAAAAAAAAAAAAAAAAAAAAAAAAGTGCAGATTTTTGGTCTTGAGAAATAAGAAAAACAAAAAATCGAAATACCATCTCTTGTATTTAATATTGACGCAAATCGGAGATAATTATGACTCAATCAAAATAAAAGGATTTTAAAGTGCAAATATTTGTACCACGGCTGAAGAGTGAGAGGGAATCACCAACTTCCGACTCCTAGAATTTTTGAGCCGTCGACTCTACCTCTGGCTCCGCAGTCACTGCAGAAATGCAGACTCGGAGGGGAAAAGACCTACTCCTACTCTTAGAATTTTAAAATCTTCGACCCCCGACTCCAACTTCTTTATCCCAAAATCAGTCCAACTACGACTCCTAAGCCTAATGAGTAATGTAATGATTTGTTATTATTTTTATTCTAAAGTTTTAATTAATTTAATTTTTGTCCGCAGGAGGTAAAAGGAAGTTCGGAGTGCTTTATTTTTTTTTTTTTTTTTGTGAGAAATAAAGAGCCGTGCAGACAGTTTATTTGTTCGAAGAAAATTAATTGTTTGAAACGACTGATTATTTATTTATTTTCCTAAGTTTTTTTTTTTTTTAATAATTTGTAGCAACGGGAAAAAAATAAAATCTGAGGTGCTTTTTTACCTAAAAAAAAATGTTACAAACGGTTTTTTTTTATACAGTTTATTTATTTTAATGTGGGTTTTACTTGATTTATTTATTTATTTTTGAAAATGATTAAAATATTTTTATGAGAAGAAAACTATAGCGGTTGCGTTGTTTAAAAGTTGCTACTACTTTATTTCCATGTTTATTTATTTTTTACGAATATTTTTCATCAGATGAGACAGACATATTTTATTTTTAAAAATCAGCTTAAAATGCTAAAATGGTGTATTGAAATTTTATAATTTGCAGTCTTAGTTAAAAAAGATAATATTGATCACATACTAGAAAGCCGATGACGGGAAAGGAGGCTCCTTTAGTTCTGGACGGAACTTCTTGTTTTTATCGATCAATATTGTTTTCTTTTTATCAGTGTAAACATTATTGTGAAAACATATAGCATCGCGCCCACCCATTAAAATGAAGTACGAGTCACTACCGGTGTTTAATGTACGTATTAGAAAAATCTTTTACAGTGAATGGGGTTACTTCAGACTTCAGACACAATTTGGTCGCCTTTCAATCAGTGCAGTCTTTCCTATTAAGGATCATTAAAACTAGCTTAAGTAGGGTCACACGGGGGAATTATGGGTCATTTTCTTTCCGGGGTAAATAATAGTCACCAACTTTTTACTGTTAAAAAATGTTCTAACAAAAAAAGCTAAATTATGCCAAAAGTCATCCTTATACATTCAATTTTAATATATAAAGGTCAAAAACAATGCAACAGTGAAGTAAATAAGAGAAAAAAAATGAGTTATTACACTTCTATAAAAACATCTTTCAAAAAAGAATCTCGAAAAATCATGATTTTTTTCAAGATTCGTGTCGGTGAAACACTGTTAAAGAAACAATTTTGTTGGTGCTGTTTTTTTAATAACAAATGGCCTTAACTTTTCATACCTACATGCATTCTTTCTTCTTTTTTAAAAAGAGTTAGCATAAAGTATACTGATTAATACCCCAATTTTGTGAGGTAGTTCTGGGTCAGTATATTTTCTGATATTTTAGATGTTTTTCTCATTTATTTTTATGAAAATAATATCAGTATTAACATCAGCATATCCTTTTCTGTTATAAACTCTCTCTCAAAAAGAAATTTTAATGCTCTAAAAGCACCATTGGATGATACTCGTATATCATCTGCTGCTTAGCTGCTTAAGTATCATGCCCTTTTGGCTAGCAAATCAGTTTCAACCTTGAAGATAAACTGTGTCAGCATGCAAAAATGGCACACATTAAGAACCAAAATAAGCAACAAATTAATACAAATCTTTAATGTACCAAATAAGCACACAAATTCGATAGCTATCACAAATCAAACTCCCTTGTCTAGCTTCTAACTGCAAGAGAAATCGAATGCACAAATGAAGAAATAATTTGAAATAAGTGCATTTTTTCAGTCTAGTTAATTTAAATTGAAAAGAAAAATCCTTACAGTTCATAGAAACATGATTGATGAAGGTACCATACAGATATTAAAGAAATTTCTTCACCGAATCGTGGGCTTAGAGCAAACAGCAATAACCAAATGTTGTAGACTAGTGAGAGTAATATAAAAAAATTTCAGTTATAATGTGTTATTTCGTAAACATAAAACTTTTCAACATTCAAAAATCTCTTTGTGGGCTAAGAAATGATAATTTAGAACAGTTAATTACTTTTGACATAGACTACTTTAAAAAAGGGGGTGACCCATATTTGCCCCATTTGTGACCCATAATTGCCCCGATCTGGAATAATTCTTTGTCACTCATTTAATTTAAATAAAATAAATAATAACACAATTTTAGGTTAAGGAATTATTTGAATAATTTCTATATTGTGTTAGCCTATTCCATGCCAGATAAAAACATTTTATCTTTTACACTTAAGAAAATATTGAGATGTTATAGTATATTGACCCATAAAAATGCCCCGTCTGACCCTACATCACCAAATCCAACTAGTGAAAGATTTACGTTCGATAAACGTGTTCACTAGTTCCAACATCTGTTATTAATAGATTTCAAGGTTGAATCACGAATACTGAATGATATGCTCGTTGATTTGCGTATTCAGATTTATTTGATAAAGATTGAGTCTGCATTTTTGTGACTTAAAAAAAAAACACTTAAAAGCACTTTTGGTATGTTTAGATAATCAGCAAATTTTCTCTTGGTGGTATTAAAAAAAAATGAATACGTAACTCGACATCTGTAAACAAATTAGACATCTGTAAACACGCAAATCATGCCACAGACATATTATTCAAAAAAAAAAAACAATTGTTGTAAATCCGCGTTTCGCATGCGACAGTAGATAGCGTCGAATAACTTGAGCATTGTAGTGAACTTGAAGGGACGGATTTAAAATTTCGCTGCAGCTGAGAAAATGCTGCATATTCAAATTTTAAATTCTTCTTTCTGGAAATAAAAAGGAAATCCCAGAAATTCCAATCAACGATGAAAATTTTGCATGTACTTGTTTTTTGGGTTACAGGGGGAGAAGGGGGGTTCGAAGCAAAGGATAACAAGCATCTGGATGAAAAGACATCCAAGAATATAAAAAATCCTTATCTCGAATAAACACGATCGGATGTCTTCCTTGAAACAAGTTATTAATAAACGATTGATTATTAGGGCAGTAACACACTAGCGGGCGTTAATTGCGTGTCTTCCCGTATGCGGAGAAGAAGAAGTACAGCGAAGGCTGAAAAAATGCCAGGGGTAACACACGACCCGCAAATACAGTGCGGGCGCTCTGCGGGCACTTTTACATGAAATATGATTATTTGTATAACTTTGCTGATTTTTTCAAAAGCTGCGCTCTGTCAGGTAATCTGACAGAGGAGACTATCTGATAAATATGGGACATGCCTTACAAACTTAAAATTTCTTGCGCCGCTCCACTTTTTAGTAAGGGTTTGCTACCGGATCCTTAAAATAGAGAGGGTAATAGGGGAAGGTTGCCGTCAATGAACCATATAACAGTTTTTGATTTTTTTAGAAAGGAAATCCAACTCAAATTTCACGTTAATTATAGAAACAATTTCTCAGTATATTTCTCTTTTAATAATAATGTTCACTTTCATGATAAATATACACAATAAAGAATGAAAATTAAATAAATATTTTAGCATGTGGTCTATTCATGGCTACCGGGCGCTATGGATGGACCATCAAGTTTCCATCGATGGACCACATTCTCCAATTAAAAAAATCAAAGCGTAACTTGCAAATATTTATAATAGGTGATCAATAAACACTACAAATAACAAATAAGTTATAGAAAAATAGACTTATTTTATAAAATATTTTATTTTCTAAAAGAGGAACATAAAAAATTCCCAGCACTCACAGAACACAGCTGTTGTCATCACACCTCGCTCACCATACCGATATTTTTCCAACCAGAGCAGCACTGTTCTTAGCTAATATCTTTTCATCCTCTTTTGAACTATTGAGAATTCGATAAATCGATTTTGAACATTTTCGTCCCACTCAAGATTGTCTCTAAAATGTCAGAGACCTTATTGACAATTTTATTACTGAAACCAGAAGCTTAAATCTCAAACTACCAGGGAACATAGTACTAACAGACTTTTTGTCTTAATTAAATCTGTGGGACATGCCGTTTTACTCAGCCTCTTAAAAAGCCGATTCCCCTAAATTTTCGGAAGTAATTCCAAAAACGTCTTCTCCAGTTTCAAAATAGGAGTCACTAATCATATCCCTATTTTGGAAAACTTATCTCCTAAATTTCTAATAAGTGGCTAAGGTAACAAAAAACCGGTTTTTATCTTCCCTGCGATTGTTTAATGTTGCTTTCAGGACTCCAAGCCACCATTTATGTACGCTACTGTAGCACGTTACATGCTCTAATTTGTCCACTGGCCATATTTTACTAATTTTTACATTTTTCTGGAACAGCAGGAGTATTTGAAATTGTATTATTATGTTTTGAATTTTTAATCAATTTTGTAAAATATTGAGTTGAAATTATAATGAAGTAAAAGAGTTTCCAGGAATTACTGAGAAACTTTTTATCATTATCATGTTTATTTTAAATCAATTGAGCAATTTTCAAAGGTAATTGAGCTGAAGTTACAAAAATGTTTTGAGATTTTCCATGAATGAACGACTTTGTCAGGTGGTCCATTCGTGAAAACACCTAACGGTCCAATGATAGCAACTGCGTCATTTTGAATATTCTTATATTACTACTGTGACGAATCATAACGAAGCATGAAGTATGGGGAATTGTACTTGAAAAGGCACTCTTTTATGTCAATGTTTACATTTTATAAATCAGTGATATTCAAAGCATGTTATAACTAAATGAAAATCTCAATAATTAGTAAGATAATTGTAGAAATCTTTTCTGACAGATTAACATTATGTTGGAGTAATTTTAGCTACTTGACGACTCTGCATTAGAATGTTTTCAAAAAAAGGAAGGTATTAAAACTGATTACGTGTCTGCACAAAGTCTAGTACAGGAAATATCTTCGCGGTCTAGTCATGGAACCGGTTCATTGACGGCCACCTTCTCCTAAGCAAAAGCAAATCCTTAAAAAAGCACACTTGCAGTTTTTTACGACAAAAACATATTTTGCGGTAAAATTAAATACAATTTTCAAAAGACAGTAAGAAATATTAAGGGAAAAAAAACGTAATTTCTTAACAAAGAATTGGTCCATTGCCGTCTGGTTGAAGCACGATTGTCGTTAGATTAAGGCAAGCCCAATAAGCTCTAACATTTTATTTTTATTGTTCAGCTGCAGTGGTGTTTGTTAGAATACCATAATTTACCGTACAATCCATGCAGAGCTGAACATTTGACCGAAATCAAAAAGCGAATTTTTGGCGAAATTTATAGTTAAAATCTTGCTTTCATAATTTAAAATTATCTATGAACTGTCTAACCACGGATTGTATGGAAAGGCAAACATCCGGTTTACACGCGGAAATGGAAGCATCTATTAGTTTTCAGGGATGTCAGATTTTGCAGATGTATGTTAGCCTCTAAATTACACAGTCTCATTCAAATGAGAGGAACACGCGCATCAAATTTTTATTTTTCCCCTCATTCAGAAGGAGTCGCCTTAATTGGATGTTTGCCAATTCCATACAATCTGTGGTCAAACAGTATATGAATTTTTTTTTTGAAAAGCTACAAATTGGATCGAGAAAAACAAAGTTCTACTATAATCTGTGATCGAGAAACTTAAGGAAAGAAATTAGACATCTATGCCTAATTCCCTACAAACTCGAGATAGAAATATCCAACGGGAAATCTCAAAGTTGGAACATTTTTCCCATTAAAGAAAACTGCGGTACTCCTATGCACTTTCTCCAGTGATTCTCTACCAGAAGCCTTTTGATTACTATACGTTGCCATGCAGCGCAGGAGAATCGGTAATGATTATATCCGACAGCTCCCTACCTTTTAGCGTAAAGCTTTAGGATTGCCATATAGCGAAAGAGAAGAAGTAGGCTCTTCCCATTCTGTGGAACGAGCTCTGGTCGTATGAATGAAAGACCATGCATACAGCCGTAGAGAGATAAAGCGCAGTATCTGCAAATTTTTCAGTTTTCATTATTTTGTCTTTTTGTCATCTATAGTAGTTTTAGCTTTGTTATACATGCCAGCCTTTCTATGTTATTATGTTATTATTGTCATGTTTATGTGTCACCCTCAGACGTTGCTGCCTGGGGCACGAGCCTAGATTCGGAACAAGAAAAAACAGTGAGCAAAATTAGAAGAGCATGAGATAATAGAGAAATCATAATTATAGTGTCATAGGAATTTTTATATAATCTGTAAAATATGATGTAAATAATCTTCATGTTACAAATAAATGTATTTGCGTCAAAGTTCAGGCTTCTTCAGTGAAAACCAGACGCTCCTGCAAAACAAAATCGGAAGTTTCTTGCTATTGTCTTGCTCTTCTTCGAACTTAAAACCGTGCTTTAAGTTCGAAGAAGTCATCTTAAGACGGAGCAGAGCCATGGCCCTACCAATGTGGAAATGAGACTTACGTACACTAAAGCCCAGAATCGTAGATTAAGTAGCGACACGTCCGCCATCTTGGGGTCAAACGATGCTTTCTGCTATGTCTGCTATGGTGAAGTAGGGTGTTTTGCTTCTAGATTGTGGTTTTCTTATTAACTCCATGTTAATTCGCAATCAAGAAACACCACATTCAAGAAGCAAAACACGCTACTTTACCGTAGTAGACGTAGAGGAAAGCATCGTTTGGCCCTAAGATGGCGGAATGTCGCTACTTAGCTACGATCTAGGGCTTAAACGTACACCAGCTAATTTGCTATGTGGACGCATGCGGTTGTTCACCTAGCGAACGAGTCTCTCGCTATGTTTTTGGTACATTCTTTATGTGAGTCTGCCTCTCTTTTTCTTTTATATTTATTGAGCAATCACGAATTACTTATTAAGCTCACTTGACCGATTGATGTGGCTCTAATTTTATTATCATGACAAAAAGAATAAGTGTAGCTCATTGTTTGAGAACAAATTTTCGTCACCATGGGTTGCAAATCGTTTGCCCAAATTTCAAGGTTTAGCTTAATCAGATTTTTCTTTTAATAAGGGAGGGAAAGTGTAAAATTACGGCCTGAGCGGGAGTACTCTTGGCCGGTGGCGTCTATGCCTTACGCACACCACGTCTATATACACACTCGCGCCTACATACACACACGCGCCTACACACACACACACGCGCCTACACACACACACACACGCCTACATACAAACACACACGCATACGCACTCTTGATTACAAAAAACACAATTTAAATTCTAGATTTCAAAAATTATAATTTATGTTTTTCAAATATTGTTACAAATTCTGTAAATAGTAACTATTTTTGTGGTTAATTTGTCGTAATCTAGCTAAATTAGGCGTTTACTAAATTATCTTTCATCTAAAATTATTGTAGCAATGTAACCTGTAAATAGTTTTTTGTAATGAATATACAGTCCCCGTGGATTCGGCTGAAGTATACGGTCCCCTCATTTCTGAATGACAAAATTTGTGAATGGAAAGAAATAAGAAAGTGTAGAACGGTGTAGCATTTTCTGGAATAGTTGAGAGGTCTCTTTCAGTGTGTATAAAAAGCCGTTACGCATGATAAAAAGTCAGTTTCGATTGAGAATTTGTACTGAGAGTGTATTAGCTCTGTTTATTGCGAAACATTTCGCTGTGTTGTTTTTCGTATTTCGATGTAAATACGTGTGTAACCGTTGAGTTTACGGTGTTGATTGATATTTGCTTAATTGCTGATGATTAATTTAGCAGTTGTTAACGATCTTTCCTGTACATAGCGTAAATAAATCTCCGGTGTGTTCTCAAGAACTGTGTCTTCATTTAAAGAAAGTTGAAGTCGCACCGGAACCGTTAACAATATATTTTTTGTAGGCACCAGTTATTCCAGTTCTGTTCTACATGATAAGTCGATGGATTCCAGAATCAGAACGAAGCTTCAATGCTTCGTTCATTCTAGCTGGATACGGGGTTGGCGCTTTCCTATCCTTCCTGACAGCGGGAGTACTCTGTGCATCGAGTTTTCTTGGAGGATGGCCATCAGTATTTTACATTGGCGGTAAGTATCCAAAAAGTTATTCATTTAAAGTGTATATCATAGGCAAACACTTTATGGACAAACTTTCTCCGTACGACTCCCATAGTCCATACAAATTTCTTGAATTTTAGTTATGCACTTGATTTCCGAATGAGTCCTTGAAAACAGTGTTGCCAGATTGGGGGAAATTTTCCCATTTTGGGGAAATCTGGTGCTCTCTGGGGAAATTTTGGGGAAATGGGTTTTGAGGGGAATTCTATGGGGAAAAAAAAATTTTCTTGGAAAAATCCTGGGGGAAAAAAAACCTCGGGAAAAGATTTTTTTTTCGTATTTACATTCGCGTAGTAGTAGTTACATTGTTTGTATCAAACAGCGTTGGTTTAGCTTTTCTCAACTTTATGGAATTCGCATTATGTGGAATATTATGCTACGGAATTCGCATTATTGTTCTGCGTGAGTAACTAGTTGATAGGTGAAAAAGGTAAATATAAGTGTGATGAAGAATGTTCTTGGATAAATATATACAAAAATAATATTTTAAATGTACATACAGAAGCAGTAGTAAATGCGAGTAGAAAAGAAATAGTTGATTATTTCTTATCTTTCGGTCAGGCGCCTGTATTTATGACTTGTGGCACTCACACGGCTTTGTACGTAGTAGAAAATTAAAAGGTCTATTGGTTCCCCTGTATATTTACAAATGATGCATGATGAATTTCTTGCCAATTGGTTTGCCCACGTTACGGTTCCATGTTATGATAACTTGGTAATTTACTCGTCCATCTTATGATAATTTTGCTCGGGAAAATGTTCTTAAAATTGGAGTAGAAAAAGAACAAAATCGAATTTTCAAAAAATTGCTTAAAGGTGCACACCCCCATGCTACTAACTAACTCTTTGCCAAATAGGCGCTATGCGCGTCACAGAAATACTGACGATATCCAGACAGAGAGACTTTCAGTTTTTTTTTTTTTAAGTAAGGATAAAGAAGACAAAAAAGAAAAAAAAAAGGAAAATGGGGGGGAAAAAAAGTTGGGGAATTTTATAAGAAAATTTGGCTTTTTGGGGAATTTTTTTTTTTTCAAGAGACAAAAATATTAGAGGGAGTCGATTCATTTTATGAAAATATTAGTGGAAAAAAATTTTTTTTTGAATTCATGGAATTTTGATAGAAAACATCGTTTTTTAGGGAAAAGTTGAAAGGGAATTGGGGAAATCTGGATTTGACCATCTGGCAACACTGCTTGAAAACCTTTGAAGATGTTCCACAGGTTTTCAGAAAACCTCCACAGAGAAACCATTTTCTGTGGAGATGATGCAGATAATTTATTTATTTTCATAAAATGATCGGTACTGCCAACCACGGATTGTATGGAATTTTCAAACGTCCAGTTAAGACGAATCTACCTGAATGAGATAGAAAAGTAAAATATTGGTGCGCGTATTCCCCTCATCTGAATGAGACTCTACTTCTGCAAAAGCTAACATCACTAAAAATAATAGATTCGTCCATTTCTGGCTGTAAAACGGATGTTTGTCTTTCCATACAACCCGTGGTCAGACAGTAATAGTAATTATTCTCATCTTATAGCTTTAAAATTTTATTGCGTTTTGTGGAATAATATTGAGGTACACCAAAATCAAGGCAAGTGAATTTCTGGCTTTTGTTAGGAAATTTTGTCGAAGTAGTTTATGTGTGAATGATATAAGTTCTGCTATGTTAATGTTTTTCTCTCGTGAATCGCCGCAACGGTCAAAAATGGCAAATTGTTCACGGAGGAGGAGAATGTCAAAATGGAGGTTGAGAAGAGGAGTCGAATGCTGAAGAAGATAAAAAAAAATATATAGGATTCTTTTATTTATCCAAAAAGGCAGTTCAGCGAAAAGAAACCAAATCTCTTGTCACAAAGGGGAAATAAATTAGCAGAACTTGTTCTAAAAATGCTCATTAAATTTTGTTAAGTGTGTAAGGTAAATACACTAGTAGTGGCCACTTCAAGGTTTGTATTTGAAAGAAAAAAAAAGGATTCCAGGTTTCCCAATGGATTGAATCGTACAGGAGGTAATATCAACGATCTGAATGTACTGGGAGACCTGGAATCCTATTTTTAACCGACTTCAAAAAAGGAGGTTATGATTTCGTATTGCGGCTTTTTATGTGTGCTTTCGAATTATTCCAACAGTACTGGACCGATTTGATTTTTTTTTTTTTGGAAGGGTATGCTTTCCAGATGGCCCCATTGTAATTCGGTCTGGATCTGATAAGGGGTTCCGGAGAAATCCAAGAAACTTTAAATTTCAAACGTCATGGTCACGTGGTGTTGCTGTGATCGGTGTATTTTCACACCTAAGGTTTTGGCTTTCTCTTGAACGATATTTAATTCTCGCGGCATATGGATGATTAATTTTCTCAACGCTGCGCCGCATGGTAATTTTTTATTATAGGTGTTACTAACTGCGTAGCAAAGAAGTAAATTAAATATATTTTGCTACTTTAATAGTTGAATTAATTACCTTAATATTTTATTTACTAATAAAGAACTTTATTTAGGCACTAAAATATAAAGTTCTTTATTTAATATTCCAATTTTTAAATATATTTAGTGTTCAATTGAGGGGCAATAGAATACAGAACACCCCTCCCCCACGATTTAATTTATATTCTTTAATAATATACATTATAACTGTGTATGATTTCTGAAGTTTGATCAATATTCTAGATTTACTATTTCACGATGCCGCCAGTTCAATTTGAAATTAGGGTTACATTAATTAGCAGGCTTTAAAAAAAGGAGGAGGTTCTGAACTCGTCGGATTTGTTTTTCCTTTGTACAATGTTCCATAAATACTCGAAGACACCTGTACCCAGGGGCGTGCACAGGCAGTGGCGGATTGGTTAAAGAAATCGGCCCTGGCATAAAGAGATGTCGCGGCCCCATGGCTTTTATAGATACTAATTTTTACAAAAATGATTTTGAAACAATATCACTAAATATGAGGAAATTATTCGAAAAAATTAAATACTTTCTTTTAAACAAAATTTAACAGATGGGATTCTTTGCTGTGTTTTAATGTGATACAAGATAAGCTAAACCTTTGTTTGTAAAAAAAAAAAAAAAAAAAAAAAAATGATTGTAATAATATATTTAAGTATTTTTAAGTGCCTGGTGCTGTATTGATTATTTCCGTAATGATATCATCTAACATTATTTCATTAGAATAGGGAGGTTATTCGAGAGACTAGGGGTGTGTGCGACCACTTAATTTTTTCAAACACATGTATCAATACAGAGAGAGATAGGGAGTAGATTGATTTTCTTGTATATGGGAGTTATTAAATACTAGCATTAGAAACCTAATTTTAAGTTTAACTTTGAGTCAGAAACATGGGGTCCTGGGGTCTCTCCCCCAGAAAAATTTTCAAATTGTAGTCCTTAAAACGCAATTTTAGATGATCTCTGGTGATGTTAGGGAGAGTTGGGGTTCGAGGGTCCTCTTCCGGCAATTTTTTGGAAGTGAAACTCCGAACTTGCATTTATATATTATCTTCAATTTTGTTAGGAAGATGAGGTTCGGGAAATGTTGAAAATATTAGCTCTGAAAACGCAGTTTTAAAAGATTTTGAGTGATGCTAGGGAATGGAGAGATTCGAGCAATGTCCACCAAATTTTTTTTTGAAATTGAAATCTTAAAAAGATAATTGTAGGCTATTTTTTTTTTTTTTTTGATAAAAATAGGACATCGACAGTTATTCAAAAGTTAAGTTCCAAAAACGAAACTTTTACCGACCTTCGATGATTTTAGGAGGAGGAGTTATGGCGAGGCTCTACTTTGAATCTTTTCGAAATTGAAGCATTAAAAACGAGATTACTGACGTGCTTTACTGATGATGACGAAGGGGGAGGGAGGAGGGGGACTTTCTTTGAAACTTTTCGATGCTGTATATTCGAAAACGGAGTTATAAACGATCTTTCATAGTGTTACTAAGAAGAGAGGATTGAGGGTTTTCACCCGGTAAACAATCGAAACTTCGGAAAGAAAAATTAGAGGGGTAATATTTAATACGAAAAGATGAGGTTATTGGACAGTGGATAAAGGTCTGGTGTACCTGTGAGTCCATGACGCCATGACATGGATATTTACATGATACAGAATCTGAAAGTGAGAAACGAAGTAGATCGATAGGGAAAGGACTATGGCCAGTTAAAAAAATTGCTTGGTGTGTGATGTTTAGATTTAAATTTGAGGTTTTAATTTTATTTTTGGGAACAGGTCAAAAAAATCTTCTGTCATGATGTTATGGAAAAAGTGGGGATTTGGGGTTTTCCTGCCCCTTTTTTTTTGAGATTGAAGCCCAAAAAAAGGTAATTTTAAACGATCTTCGATGATATTATGGGAAGGAGATGCTTAAGGGGCCTCCGAAATTTTTTCGACACTGATTTCTGACGCTCTTTAATAATAGGGTGGGAACGATTCTAGGTCAATTGTGGCGGAAATACTCTCTTCGAAGTTTTTCGAAGCTGAAATCCCAAATACGCTGTTGTATGCCATCTTTAATGTCGTTAAACTAAGGAATGGGGTTCGGGAGTTTTTCCCAGGAATTCTTTAAAAAGCCAAGTTTTAAAAACTCACTTTAGGCAAGCTTTGGTGACTAAAAAGGAAGATATAAAGCTCTTTTGGATCCCTCTCTTCCCCCCTTTTGGCTACGTCCCAATCTTCCTTTATTTATTTTATAGATAAAAAATATGAAACCCCCTCCAACAGTGTTCTCCTTCAAAACCATTTACATTTAGATTTTCCATAATAAAATTTTCAATTTACAGCCTAGTATTTTTATTTGCTTGAAATGCAAGCTATCTGCGGCCCCAAGTAAAAAAACTTTTCTTGATCTGATCTGGTGCTTTGGTGACCTTAAATAACTTTAATGATCTTTGGTCTTTTTTTCACTCTATTTTATTTTAAATATCATTCCTTCTTCACCTCTTGATAAAGTTTTGTATCAATTTTCGATTCAAAAATGATTTTTACATTCAAACACTTAGAGCTACTGCGGTGTGACTATTAATTTCAATCTCTCTCACTATGCTTTAATTTTTCTCCTAGTTAAACCATATTTCTGGGGTCTGTGTACTTTTCTATATACATAACTCTGATTTTCAGGATGACATTTTTCATTTAAAAAAAATAGGAAAGGTAAATAGTAGAAAAGGTCGGTGTGTCGGCGGCCCCTGAGAATCAATCTTTTTTTATGTAATCATTTTTAAATTGAAGGGTCTTCAACCGTGGGTTTGAACTCTTCGAGGGACATCGAGTGAGAAAAACTGATTATTTTATTTTTCGCAAAAAAAAAAAAAAAAAAAAATGTTAGAAACGCACATTTTGGAGGTCTTTACTTAAATAATCTTTATAAATACAGAATTTTGGATGCTCCAAATTGTGTTTTAAGATTGCATTTTCTGTTAAAGCCTTATTGAAAAAATACTTTTTGTCACTTTTATCGCAATTGTTATGAACTACAATTCATAACAATTGTGAATTGCCATTCATAAGTAAGGTAAATGTGAATTGCAATTCATAGATGAAATTAAAAAATGGACAAAAGTATTTTAACTTTTAAATACTGCCCTTGTTTTTCTGTTTTTTATTGCATTACTAAAATGGAATTGCCGGCCCCATTTCTGAAAAACTAGGTTGGTGTAGCACCCCCACGGCCCCCTTAGCAATGGCCTTGCACCCTTCATCCGTGGGCTCATAGAGAATTTACGTAGCGGTATTTACATTTTACTATTTGTAGACAGGGCAACTGATCGGCCCGAAACATGACCGGCCCACCGGGCAAATGCCCGGTTGCCCGCCGGGTGTATCCGCCACTGTGCACAGGGAGGGGAGAGAGACTCCTGTTGGCCTGAGTCTGGAGGGGGCCCAATGTTTTGGTAACTAACGGTGAAATTTAGAGGTAAACAATATGGAGAGGGGCCCGGAAAAGTCATTTGTGATGGGCTCCAAAATTTCTGTGCACGCCCCTGCCTGTACCGATAAGGAAAAGTCTTTTTTTGTTTGAAACAGCATAGTTCCTCGGCGGTCTAATGTTAATTAAGTTCTGGTTTGATGAAATTGAAGGAACTCTTCAAATATCATACTCACATTTAAATCGATTTGTACTTTATTCACTTTGTATATCGTCTCACTTAGTGAACTGGTTTTTATGCTTTTTTTTTTCTGTTTAGTGGTGGTTTTGTTTAGGCGTCGTCCAACTTAGGTTCCAAATCTTTGATTTAACCTATTTGTTATTTAGGGAAAAGTTAAGGGTAAAACAATAAATTTCATGCAATTTCCCTCACAAACGATTAAATATAAAACCCATTGATAAACAAAGGCCATAAAACAAAGGTTTATACTTTCTTTACCTATAGTTAAAGAAAGTACTAAAAGTATATATTATTAAGAGAAATGATAATGAAAATTTTAAATTAAGAATTCTCTGAAGCAAACATAAAATTCATTCTAGTGGAATTTTTAATCTTCATCTATAGTGGGGCCATGTGAAGAAACATGCGACTTTTATCACGAGTTACATGACACTAATTGCGAAACATAAATTACAATTTACAATATTACAATTCTAAAATTTACAATTTTACAAATTTAAACTTAAAGCGATTTCGTTTTTTTTTTTTTTTTTTTTTTTTTTATTTAGTTATTCGTGCATTTGCTTTCGGAAAACAAACTTTGATAAAGTTGAACAAATGATGAAGGCAATTTTTTTTGTACATAGTTACGCATTTGAAAAAGCCTTTCTTCACAGTCGTCGGAAGTTTCAGAGACGCTCGCCGTGTTATTTACACCACTAAAAAGCAAAAAATAAATTACTTTTAAATAAAAAAAAACCGCTTTCAAAAAATACTCAGGAACTAAAAAGCAAAAAATAACTGATTACACTTACATTCTATTTCCTACCCAAACATAGAAATGAAATTTATTTTACAA
Source organism: Uloborus diversus (assembly GCF_026930045.1). Taxonomy (NCBI): domain Eukaryota; kingdom Metazoa; phylum Arthropoda; class Arachnida; order Araneae; family Uloboridae; genus Uloborus; species Uloborus diversus. Next base: position 75,348,690 of record NC_072736.1, on the reverse strand, counting down.
TTCCAGTACAAAAATCAACTAAATTAAACATCGAATTATAAAATAAACACTGATTTGAATTACTATACGATGAATTATGTATTTTAAATGCCTAACTAATTATATACGATCTCTTAATTTTTAATATTCTTTTGAAGTCGGGGCCTCCTATAAACTACTACCTAACGTAACTGAGTAGGTTTAGTTTTAAAGACTAATTTCGCGTATAGTTAAATTAGTGTTGAAATTCAGGATTCAGTGGGTTATCGGTTACGTTTATGTAGTTGTTTATAGGAGGCCCAAACTTCAAAAGGTTATTAAAAATTAAGAGATCGTATATAATTAGTTAGGTATTTAAAATAATTCATCGTATAGTAATTTAAATCAGAGTTTATTTTATAATTCGGTGTTTACTTTAGTTGATTTTTGTAATGGAATTGTAAAATAAATTTCATTTCTATGTTTGGGTAGGAAATAGAATGTAAGTGTAATCAGTTATTTTTTGCTTTTTAGTTCCAGGGTATTTTTTTGAAGGCGTTTTTTTTTTTTTTATTTGAAAGTATTTTTTTTTAATATAAACCTTGAATTGGTCACTACTGAAGCACTGGCCACTACTGATGTGTTTACCTTACTTTTCCTAATAATGCGCAAAAATACCTTTGCTATGAATAAAATCTATTTTTAAATGTGGGGGATACGTTCTCTAAACCATATAACAAAATCATTTAAATGAATTAATTGATATTTTATTCGCAAAAAAATCGTCGCAAAGCTAATTAAAAAATTTTCATTCAATTCAAATTCAAGAATATTTTTACTTTAAAGCGGTATGCAAAATATAAATGCGCAGTTTACACTACCGTTAACATTAATTTCGATGCACTTTCAAAAAAGTGGAAAAGAGTGCAAATAATGTTTTTGACGCGTATGTTTTCTGCAATTAGGGTTTCGTTCCTATAAAATACAGTTGCAGGATTAATCTCAATCACATTGGTTAGGATTAATAAATTTTTTATCCTTAATTACTTCGAAATATGAAAAAGGTGAAAAATGCAATATTTAGGAGAACGTGGAATAAAGCAATAAATACAAATTCTGTACTCAATGTAAATTTCAAATAACTGGAACCATATTACCTATATTACTTCTGACTGTCCTCCCGACTAAATTCATGTCTAATAATGCTTTCTTGTAGTTTTATTTTGGTAGCAGCAGGGCTGCCCCCCCCCCCCCCGACGCAAATCCCCCCAAACCCCCCACCCCCCCCCCCCCAAAAAAAAATCTCAACGCTTTTGCCCTTTTTTATTTTTCATTCGTAATCTCCTTTTTTTATTTATTTTTTAAAAATAATTTTTATTCATTTATTCATGTACACTCCTGTTTGTGAAAATTGCAACACCATGAAGGAAGCATCATAGTTGAATGAAATTTAATATACAGTTGAGTGGTAATGGTACAAATAAATGATTACATTTTCAAGCCAAACAATAAAAAGAGATAGAAATTATTATTTTGTGTGGCCACCACGCGCCGCAATAAGAGCTGCTACACGACTCGGCATGGAGTGAAACAAAGTTTGAATATCTGCCGGCGAAAGAGTATTCCATATCTCATCAAAAACAACCCTGTTGTAAAAATTTCCCCGCCAAGAAAACCTTTAACTTTTCCTCACAAAAAAGAAAACCTGCATCCTAAACCCAAAAACCCTCAGCCTTAAAAAGTTATTATATCTAGTTTGCCCGGCAAGTATCTGCCAAACTATCATCCTCCCTCTTCTCCTCTTTCATCACAGCTACTTCCATTAGAACCACCTTCCACCTTCAACTCCTCAGAAATATGGATAGATCTTTTAAATTGTTTATCTTGTTTGGCGGGAAGCTTTTTGCTCAAAAAGCAACCACTTCACTTTGAAAAGCTAGAGGATGTAACTTATTAAATATCTAGAAAGTAAGTAGATATTTAATAAGTTACATCCTTCAATTAGAGCTATTTATTATTTTCAGCTAATACCGAAAATACCGGTATTTTAACTCAGCAAATATGGGTATTACGAAATTGCAAAATTGCTCGGAATGCCGGTATTCGGTATACCAGTTTACGGGAATTGCAATAATTTATTGCGAAAAGTATTGCAAAAGTAACTCTCCTCCGATTTCCTCCTATCAGATGCAGTCCTGCATGAAAAAAATCTGGCACTTGAATTTATGATTAGACTGGAATTAGTCCTGTATTTAAATTTTTCAGCATAAAATGGACATAAAATTGCTTCTAAGAAACCTGTTCCAAATATGGAACTGCAGGAAAGTAAAACATTGAACCTCTCTAAATTTGATTGAATGAATTTGACATCAATTTTGCCATAAGTTTTACTTTCTTTTTTGTGTACAAGCGATGCATGTTGATTTCAAGTAATTGTTTTATCCATTAAAAAAATGAAATAGTTTAGAGTTAAATCCTATTGATAACCAATGTTTCAAACTTGATGTTTTTGCACTCAAGAGGTTTGATTAGATTTGAACAAAGTGCCTGTTTAGACTCAACTGGAGGAAGAGCAATGTTCCAAAGTTAATCCAGTTCAAATTATGTAAAGTTTTCTGTAAATAAAAAAAAAATCATTGATATCTTTAGGGCGTTTAACTAGATTATCTTAAGCACGTGAGTTTATTTGCAAATTTATCGAAGGATTAAAAAAAAAAAGTACAAGCATCAAGAAAGGATATTAATAGATGACCAACGTTATGCTTCTGATATGATTATACTGATATTTCAACTCCATCAGATGCACAAAGTTACATCTGATACGAGTTATAACCCAGATTTACTCGATCGATAGTCGAAGCGATGAAAGTATTTTATCAATCTGGATAAAGAGGGTAAAAATGAAGGCCACTACTGACATCGCCCAACTTCAAAAAATTATGATCAATTATAAAATGGCGCTTTGCCAACATTATTTTCTCTAATCGTATTTACCTTTAAAATCAATGTAAAGGGCATAAACCTTGAAGAGTTCTAAGTTGCTAACAACTTAAGGTCAGCACGAACTGTACAGACGTGTGCAGAATTGCACAATTTTCAAAGCTCTAGTAAAAGCTTTAAATTTTTATTTAATTACTATTATTATTATTTTTTTTATTATTGTTTTAAAAGTTATAAATTGTGAGTTTAGTATGTTACGGGAGGAGGAGGGGGAGAGTTTTATAGCAGTGCAAACCAACTAAGAGAAACAAATTGTATAAACCCGATAGAATGTAGGAGTGAGTCATTGAGAAGTACTTTTTTCAAAAGTAAAAATCAATTACAAAAAAAAAAAAAAAAAAAAGCTAAATAATCTTAACAGGAGGGCAAAAGAACCATTTTTGACGTTCATTTTTTGAATATAATTTTTCTAATGTTATCTACAACTGCGAAAAAAAGATGATCCATTCTGAAATTACAATTTTTGATGACGCGTTGGAGCTTTTTCGAGTGGTATTTGGTTAATGATTCGAATAGTGTTGGATGTTTGCATCCAACGTCGCAATTGTAGCCGGCTTATCATTGTGGACTTATAATTTTAGGTAACCCAAAAGGGGAAGTCTATAGGTGTCCTGTCACAGAATCTAGACGGCCAATTCAATAGTCCGAAGAGTGATGTGAGCTGCTTACCGAATTGGTGTAACCAGAGGCGTGTGCAGAGCTTCAGTAATTGGGGTACAACTGTTGGTCTTGACCACTGCATCCAGGCCCGTAATTTAAGGGAGTCAGGGGGAGGGCAGTTACCACTCAATTCCTCCCCCTCCCGCAATGATGCTACTGCATCTTAAATTATTGTTTTCTTTGGTTTTTGCTTTTTCATCATTTTTATTTATTTTTTCCCTTTTCTTTCGTTCTTCCTTTGAGCTAATGGGGGTATCGCGGTACCCCTGGTGACCCCCGTGCGCACACCTATAGGTCTAACAATAAAGCTATGGATTCACGGGCTGTATAACAAACTACTTTCTCTTTTTGGGCTACCCAAAAAGAAAAGTATGCAAGGAAAAGTCGCCTTCAGTTGAGATATTGGAGGCCAAAATGACTCGAGTCATAGGAGAAATACCACTCGAAATGCTCCAAATTGGAATTTCTGTACGGATCATGTTAACCGCACTCATGGCCAACATTTGTATGACATTTTGGGAGGAAAAGGGGGAGGGGCAGTAAAGTTCTCTCTCTCTCTCTTTTTTTTTGATAAAGAATTTCAAGCATTCAAAAAACGATGCATTAATCTAAAAGAAATCCAATGTAAAATTCAACTAATTAATTTCTAAAACAAAATACTAATTTGCATTTAATTTTCTGAAGCCAGCGACTGCAGAGCTGCTCCTGAGCAAATATCATTGATTTTTCAAAGTTTGCCGAAAATACAATACAATAATATTGTAATGTCAGAGGACTTATTGGAATCTGGTTGAACGGAACTGCTGCCAGATCAGGTTGGACTCGATGTATGTAGAAATTATGTGCTAGAGTAAAACGTACAAAAGAACAGCTTTTCTATTAATTAATTTAGCTCTCTCAAATTTATATAAAAATAAATATGTTATGGATGATAATCTTGATCATTTACAGTACATTTTTAGATGTATACTGCTCTTCTGACTACAGCTGGAAAAGGTACGAGGGCTGTTTTTTTCTTCCCCAATGTCCAATCGTTCACGAATTAAAAACCGCAGTGAAAATGAAAGCTAATTTATTAGCAATATTTAGATACACCATCCAATTCCTTTTCTACATAGTCACCGCCAGGGGCGGACTGGCTGACTTTGGCCCAGTCGGCAAAAGAATATTTTGGCCCACTTCTGTAAAAGAATATTTTGGCACACTCTGTCGAGCAAAGACATTAAACTACTACTAGTTCCTATTTTTCTTTAAGTTCCTAAATCAAGATTTAAAGTTCTAAAATAGAAAATTGCGAAACATAAAATATAGCTAACACTGACACATTTTTTATGTGCCTTGAAAGGATACTTATGGTTATAAGCTTGAAAAGGCACATCTTTAGGCTTCTATACGGACAACATAGGAAGGACAAGAGGGAAAAAAATGAGGAACCTGGTAAATTCCCCGGAAATTTTTTGAAATTGGTTTGATCTATATAGTCCTAAGAAAATAATCGGGACACGGGGTTCTAGTTCCATTCCAAGCGATATTTTCAAAGTTGATGTCAAAAAAGGCAATTTCACAATTTTCGGAAGCGTTAAAGGAGAGGAAAAACAAGGGGTTCCCCCACAATTTTGTTTTCTTAACTTTTTTTTTTTTTTTCAAAATTGAAATCTATTTTAGTCTATCTTTATTTACAATAGAGTGTCGGGGGCTCTTCCCAGAAATTCTCCGAAATGGGAAGTTTTAGAAATGCAATTTTAGACTACCCTTAGTAAAATTAATGGAACATCATAGGGAGAACTCTACAAAAACGTTTAGAGTTTGAACTATTAAAAAGCACAAAACTAATTTTGGTCACGTTTTAGAGAATAGGAGGGTCAGTGATCTCATTTAGAAGTATTTAAAAACTGAAGTATACTTGACCCAATTTTAAACTACATTTCGTTACTATAGGGAATCTGGCGACTGTCCTTCGAAATTTTCCGACATTGAAATTTTAAATTTATAATCTTATATGTTTGGAAACATTGAAAGGCAATGAGAAAGGTTTCCCCCAAGATTTTTTAGAAGTTCACCGTGCCCTTCCGCTTTTAAACTAACATTCGACCCCTGTCCTTGAAACGTCATTATTTCGTTTCAATCACTTATCCACAAGAATATGATTAGAATATATCTGAATGTTTTTTGCATTACCTTTAAAACTAAACATCAAAATCTTCTTAATATTTTAAAAATAATTACTATCGAAAACACTTGAACTTTGTATGTACCTAGTATACCAAAAAGTAAAAGAAACACGTTTTTTATTCAACAAAACTTCCTTACCCTTTTATCCCTTTTATCTGAAAGCGCACTGCTCCTTTTTTGGGTTTGGAGGAAACAATAGTTCCCTCTGGGTATTTTTTTTCTGAAACTGAAGTAATTTTTAGCTATAGTGCAAATGAAAGGGTTACGAAGCTCTCCCATGAAAATTTCTATAAGTGAAATTCTAAGCTATCTTTAATAACTTAAGGAAATGCATAAGGTTCAAAGACTTTGTCTAGCAATTTTTCGATATTTAAGGGTGTCCGGAAAACAAAATGTGTCAAACTTTGCATTTTTTTTAATCATTAAAAACTTATCCGTCTTTTTCTGCTTAAAAGGGCGTTTGAATCTTGTTTCTATCTTAATTGGAACGAAAGATAATTATTTTTGTTGCATTCTTTTAACTATTATTATATTTAACTTTAAAACTTCAAACGCCTTTCTCTCCATGACGCAATTTTTCCCGATTTTTCGCATTCAAACTCTTATAAGTCAAGAACTGATAAAGATAAAGTAATGAAATTGGAAGCATTTCTTTTTCAAACAGTTTACTTTGATTTTTATACACACTGTTTAAAAAAACCTGAAAATTCAGGTAGTTTTCTGACTGATTTTAACAGAATATTTCCGTAATGCTTCAAAATGTATTTTTTCCTTACAAAAACGTAAACATCCCGACGAAAACGGAATTTTTCCATTTCTAGGGTTGCCGCTGTGCTGTACTTTGCTCCGATTAGTCTTCAAGTCATGATAAACATCACTTATTGATAGTGCTTATTAATCGCACTGTTACATTCTGCTAATTAAAAGCATATTTAGAATAACAACTCAGATGCTGTAGACAAAATAGATAGCTTGCTATTTCATGTCTGGAGAGTAATATACTCGTATGTCGAAATTGTTTATAAGCATTTGAACTTTGTAGGTTTGGAAAAATGTTCGCGACATTTTTAGACTGGCAGATGTGTTTTGATCGCCCTGGTGATTTGATGTGGGTTTTACCGAGTCAGTATTAGAATATTTTTGTGGTTTTAATATTTTGCTCAATACTTTGAACAATTCTATTCGTTAGTCATATTGTGTGCTCTAGCAGTGAGAATAGTTTAAGGATCTCGTGTTATCAATTTAAAATAAAGCCTATTGGATTAGCTGTATCGAGATGCATTTAGCACCGCTGGTCATATGTAAGTGTTGTTGAATATCTTTGTACATGTTTATACAAATGTATTTTCCTTGTTAATATGCATTTGATAGAATTCCGATGATAGTTTATTTAGAATTTATACAACTATTATAGAGTTATTTTTTATTGCTCTTACGCATTCTTGAAAGTTAATACACTAAATGCCATTTCGTATCTATACCGGAGATTATCGTGGTGTGCGAGCAAGATAGGAAAAATCACTCTTTCAGGAAATCTATTTTCAGGAAAATTTTTTAACAGTGCACTGTTAAAAAAATTTCCTGAAAATAACGGAGAAAGTACCGGCAGCAAAGTTGCCGTAAATATTACGTTTCCGTTCAATGACTTTCCGTGATTTAACAGAAGTTCCATTTCTTATTTCTCCGTAGTTGTAGTTTTCCGTTTATAAATTTCTCGTGACTGAACGAAAATTCCATTTCTTCTTTTTCCGTTCATTTACGATTTTTCTGTGTTTTAACAGAATTTACGTTCCTTATTTTTTCATTGCGATATTTTTTCCATTTCTCACTTTCCCGTATTTATGTAAAAAGATTTTATTTAAAAAAAATATTTAAAAAGATAGGTCAAGTATTGACTTTTCGTTTCATTAAAAATTTAGTTCTTTAAAATGATATATAATACAGATATAGTTAACTGTTCTAAAAATATTACTTTTTTTTATTTGCATTTGTTACTCAAAGATTTTTTAAATTAACATCTGGAGAGAGAACTTACCTAACATACCAAGCATCCATTTGCTGACCAAAACTTTTTATATGAACTTCAGATGAGTCAAATTAATCAAATAGTACTAGCAGAAAAATTGATGGATTTGAATAGGACACCAATTATCCCTGCTGATACTGTTCGATATTCCCTTCGTCGTACATTGTCTGGGGTGGCATGGAAAAACATACATGAAAAATATGATATTTTTATTTGCAGAATATGTCAAATAAAATGCTATTAAAAGCAGGTTGACGTTATCATATAATAATATACCTGATAGAGAGTACCGCATATCTATTGTGTTTAAAAACAGAATCATTGACATGCACGTGAAGAATTTTTGGTTCAGATGCTACATCCCCCCCCCCTCAATGATATCCAAATTTTTCACTCATTGGAATCGCAACGTAGATTTTTAGTACATAATCATTATTACTTAAGCATATATCAATCAGTTCGTTTTACCCGAACTGTTTTTCCAAGAAACTTGCAATAATCTCAAATAAGTTGTTGGATAAAATCTTAATAAATTAAATTAAGTACTTATTGTAGCCAAAACTTTCATTGTATATATTAAAGATCAACAATACACCTTTACCTAGAGATTTAAAATAGTTACTTTCAGTATTCCAAACTGTGAAGCGAATCCCCCCCCCCCAAAAAAAGAGTGATTTTTCCTATCTTGCTCGCACACCACGATAATCTCCGGTATAGATACGAAATGGCATTTAGTGTATTAACTTTCAAGAATGCGTAAGAGCAATAAAAAATAACTCTATAATAGTTGTATAAATTCTAAATAAACTATCATCGGAATTCTATCAAATGCATATTAACAAGGAAAATACATTTGTATAAACATGTACAAAGATATTCAACAACACTTACATATGACCAGCGGTGCTAAATGCATCTCGATACAGCTAATCCAATAGGCTTTATTTTAAATTGATAACACGAGATCCTTAAACTATTCTCACTGCTAGAGCACACAATATGACTAACGAATAGAATTGTTCAAAGTATTGAGCAAAATATTAAAACCACAAAAATATTCTAATACTGACTCGGTAAAACCCACATCAAATCACCAGGGCGATCAAAACACATCTGCCAGTCTAAAAATGGCGCGAACATTTTTCCAAACCTGCAAAGTTCAAATGCTTATAAACAATTTCGACATACGAGTATATTACTCTCCAGACATGAAATAGCAAGCTATCTATTTTGTCTACAGCATCTGAGTTGTTATTCTAAATATGCTTTTAATTAGCAGAATGTAACAGTGCGATTAATAAGCACTATCAATAAGTGATGTTTATCATGACTTGAAGACTAATCGGAGCAAAGTACAGCACAGCGGCAACCCTAGAAATGGAAAAATTCCGTTTTCGTCGGGATGTTTACGTTTTTGTAAGGAAAAAATACATTTTGAAGCATTACGGAAATATTCTGTTAAAATCAGTCAGAAAACTACCTGAATTTTCAGGGTTTTTTTAACAGTGTACAGTGTATTTGAAAAAAACCATTACTTCAAAAAGTATGATTTCTTTTAAAAAGTATCGTTGAATTTTTCGAAATTTTTCTTCAAATATTTTCTATTTTTATTGAATTAATATTTCTTAAATCGTCGAATAAAAATTAAAACTTAGATATCTGTGCTTAGTTTTTTGAAAAAAAAAAATAAAAATTGACCAAGAAGTTTGAGTTTTAGCAATTTAAAGCAACCACATTTTTTTAGAAGACAATAACTAAATTTAAATATTTTTTTAAATATTTATGTTGTGATTTTGCGAATCAAACTGATGGTGAATCAATGCAAAAAATTTCAAAACTCTAAATTCTTTAATGCCATTTTTTTTTCAAAATGTGTCCCGGACCATTTTAAATCTGTAATACACAATTTCCTTCTTGGGCCTTGATGCAAAAACCAAGAACCAGGTAAGTCCAGACTCACTCATTTTTGGTAAGACCAATAAATAACATTAGTGTATGATCGAAAGGCTTATATCTTTCCCACATTATTTACTACAAATCAGAGGTCTAATTTTACATTTGTGACCCGTTGTTGCACCAATCGGGACAGCCAATTCTCCGCACGCAAAAATGAGTTTTTAAAAAAGGAAAAGTTTGGGCATCAAAGTCCTCAATTGTAGACTTAAAACTATCGAGACTTTAGGACTACAAAGGGACCTCATACCTGAAATACCATAGGGACCCAGGGTTACCAACTGCTCTGCATTTTGCGGATGCGGAGTTGCTGCGCAAAAATGGCGAAACTCCGCGGTTCCGCATAGAAGTTCTTTTGCTTCGCATTTCCCTGCCGAAGTTTGCCAGCTTAAATTTTGCTATTTGATCATAACAAACATGTAAATATGGGAAATTAAAGATGCTTATACTCAAAGATTGAAATTGTGTAGAAAGCTGTTTCATTAATTTCGAAATTATTATTTTCATACTAGTGCTTAAAATAATTATTGAAACTCTAAAAAAAAAAAAAAAAATCAGATAAGTGGTTTTAGCTAATTTTATTGATTTTTATACAAAATTCCGAACTGCTCCGCAAAATTTTAAATTGCTCCTCAAAATCAGCACAGATACTCCTCAAATTGTTTCTCAAAGGTTGGCAACCCTGGGACCCCCGTTAAGTCTAAGTCTGGCCCTGATTACAACTAATGTTGCTCAAAAAAAAAAAAAAAAAAGAAAGGAAGAAAGAAAGAGAGAAAAAATCTTGCCCCCTCCCTCCTTGCCTCCCTTGGAACTCAGGCCTAAATCCGCCTATGTTCAGGAACTCGCCCTTCTAAGTTGAAATTTTGTCTTGTTTCAGATTCAGTTTATCGTAGTCCAGACTTGCTTTCCCGATGTGATTCTGAGATGAAAATACTCGTATAGCGATAAATTACATTAGACTAATGAAATCGATGGCCAACTGACAACATTTAGTTGAATCTGCTGCAACCAGTGAAGATCAGGCCAGGGGCTTGTACAGAAATTTCTGAGGCCCGTCACAAATGACTTTTACGTGCCCCCTCCATTTTGTTTACCACTACGTCCATACAGGGCCGCACCAAGCCTGATCGGCGCCGTCGTGCAAATGTTTTTTGAGCGCCTTCATTCAATGGTTGTTCGGACACACCATTATTATTAACACATTGAGTGAGGTTTCGTAGATAAATACAATGTGGGAAAGAAACACTTAGGCATTTAATTAATTTTTAAAAAACAATGTAAATATTTTGTGCTTTGTTAAAATGTACACTTAAATACATTTATCGAAGCAAATTTATACATATGTATATTACATGCTGAAGATATCTTTACTAATAATAAAGCTAAAAGTCTGGATGTCTGTAACGCGCATAGCGCCTAGACCGTTCGCCGATTTTCATGAAACTTTTCACAGAATTAGTTTGTAGCAGGGGTGAGCAAATCGAAGGGATTTTTCGAAAATTCGATTTTGTTCTTTTTCTATTCTAATTTTAAGAATATTTTACCGAGCAAATTATCATAACGTGGACAAGCAAATTACCACAACGTGGACGAGAAAATTATCATAACGTGGAACATGGGCGAACAAATGAGGTTACGAAGCAGTGACGCAGCCGGAAATTAGTTTAAGGCGAGGGGGACGACACTTCTTTTTTTTTCCATGTGAACTTAGCTTCAATTCTTCATCAGCCGAAACACGCAATTTTATACGATCTTAGGAGATGTAAAGGGGAAAAAAAGTTACGGAAATTTCTTCAATATTTTTCAAAATTAATGTTTTAAAAACGCGATTATAGACTATTCTTGATACCGAAGGGAAAGACTTAAGAAGTTTCTGTTACATTTAGTGTCCCCTCAATGCTTCGAAATTTCAAGTCCTCAAAACGAAGATTGTAGACGTTCATAATGGTATTAAGAAGAAATTATCAGAGGTTCTCCTTCTTAATTTTTCGAAATTGTAATTTTAAAAGCTCAATTTTCGTCGTTCTTTAGTGATATACCAGGGTTTGGGACACCTCTCCACGAAAATTTTTTTGGAATTAAAGACTTAAAAACGCAGTTGTTGACCATTTTCTAGTAACCTTAAGAAGGTCTCGTCAGAAATAGAAGCTCCAAAAACACAATCTGAAACTATCTTCAATGTTGTTAGAGCACGGCGTGTTGGGTGGATCTCTTCAAATTGAGGATGATCTGCAATGATTTTCTTTGGGGTAGGGGTTGTCTTGGCATTTTGAAAATATTTTCATCTCGATACGGAATAAAAAGAGAGAAAAATAAAAAGGGTAATAAAAGAAAGAGAAATGTGGTTGGAGAGTAATTAATTGACAAATAATCAGCATCATGGAAATTTTTAATTAAAAAAATATTTTTAAAAGATCTAAAATTTCTCCCCGACATTTTATAAGCTGAAGTATGAAGATCTTAGCACTAAAAATGAAATGTTTCTACATTTTACTATTTAAGTGACTAAGAATATCATAAAAAATTTCATGTGGAAAATACAAGAAGTTAAAATCTTCATTAATTGACTAATACTACTCTCTAAAAATTTTTTAATTTGCATTGAAATCATTTTCGAGTATCCCCTTCGGTATCTGTGCGAGGCGCATCCATACCCTTTATTGACACTGCGGATTTATAATGCATCTTAAACTGTTAAAATAAAAAATATGAACTATTAGTACATACCAAATGTAGCTCAAGATGGTGATGTTACTCTCTACATTTTTTATTTAAAAAAATTAATCTAATTTGAAGACAAGATTTAAGACATAGTAAACGAATGAAAAATTTACTTCTGGTTTTCCGTATGTCCAAAAATCGGAGAATGGCAAAAATACTAAACTTTGGAATACAGTGTACATTTTTATTTCATATCTCAAAGTTATTTCGAGTTCTGTAATCAAAATGAGGAACAGCAAATTTGTTGCGTCGCGTCGCGCCGCCTCGTATGCTCACCCAGAGCGGAAAAGCATTCACGGCTGCACCTTAGGAAGAAAAATGCTAATTTACTCATTAGTTAGCGTCAAGTGTTTTCAGTGTAAAAGCTTGCGCTTTGGTCTAGCATGTTTTGACACAACAAGGCAATAAGTTTTCCTTTAAGGTAATAGGCAGCAAGACAGATTGCTTGGTTCAATGAGCAGTATAATTTCAACCACCGTTTATATAATGAAAAGTTCAATTTTATTTTTTCGGTTGGAGATTTGTTCCCCTATTTGGAACATTTTTGATCGGTAGAGCTCGGCGCCTTCTTGACTCTGGCGCCGTCGTGCGCCGCACGACCTTGCACATTGGAACGGCGCGGCCCTGCGTCCATACTGCATATTTCACCTCTCATTTAAAAAATCTCCGGCCCCCTTCAGGCTCGGAACCGGACCAACAGATGTTTCTTCTCTCCCCCCCCCCAACCTTGTGCATGCCGCTGCTCATGTATCAACACCCCAAAGCATGGCCCACACATTTATAGCAGGGGTCGCTTTGTCTAGTGGTGCAGGCCAATTGTTATTAATAGACGTACTAATATAAGATTTTGAAAGCTCTTTTTTCATCTCGGGCCCTCTTTCAGGCCACGTCGGACCCTAATTTCTCTGGCCCCCTCCCGTTTCTTCAATGTGGGAGCCATGGACCCCAGAGCTCTAAAAATTAGAGAGAAAGTTGACAAAGAGAGGAAAGCATTCGCACCTGTGGACTTCGGCTATTTACTTTGGCCCCTGGGGGCTAAGGATGGGAGAAAATTTAATATGCTTCCAAACACTTTTTTCCCATAGAGTGAACAAATTTCATTTTTTCTTCTATTATTACGCTTTAAAAAATGTTAGATGTGAATTAAATGTATTAAGTTCAATAAAAAATTGCTTTAAGTGGCCCACTCGGCCGTTGGCCCAGTCGGGGATCTTCGACTAGCCGACCTGTCCAGTCCGCCCCTGGTCACCGCTATAATTAAGACACTTATCGTAGCATGGCCCCAACTTTCCCATCCTTCATCAAGGAAGGCAGCCACCTGGTCTTACAGCTAATTTTTTATACTGATATGGGCCAAAACTTTGTCTTCCGAGCCAGCTTTTCATATTAGAAAAAAGATGAAAATCAGAATGAGCCAAATTCGGACTGTCATGGTCAGGCAGCCTGCACTGTGAACATCTGTACTTCTGTCTTCAAAGTTTCAACGCTATTGCCACAAGTTGTTGTCAGTTTTCTATGAAAGTTTTTCCTTACATATGAATCATTTGCTAATGAATTACTGTTGAATTGCACGATTTTATGTAGAAATTGAATGACAGCGTTCGGCAGGAAATTCTCTGTAGTTCGAGGATGGTTTGCGTGCTCACTACACGCGCGGAACTGACAACTGCAGCTTGATGTGATAGACTGGTGAGACACTGCACAACACATCTGCGCATAGCGCCATTGAATTTCCATTGTAGTTTTTATTTTGAGACCGTTCGTATCTAAGCAAAATAGCCCCAGTACTATGGATGATCAACTTTGTGCAATAATTTGCCTCAAGCTCCACGAAAAAGAGTTTTCAAGCTATATCAAAAACGTGTTTTACGTAATTTTATGTGAAATGATCTTTTAATGTAAGTTTTTTCCCCCTTAAAGGTTTGTCTGGCTTTTTATGGTGTCTACTATGCTACAGTTTGATTTATGAAACTCCGAAAGATCATCCAACCATCACTTCAAAGGAATTGCAGCATATTTCTAGTAACTTGGGACCTGCTGAACAAAAGCAAGTACGATTTCTCTTTTTTCACTGTCTTTTTTTTAACTCTTTAGTTCGGGTACATTCCAAGAATGATATGGAAAAACTGCTTTTCAGCAATTATTAAAGCGATATATTTCTGTTTACTGCAGTTTATAGTATAGCTTCTAGATTTTTCTGAAATTTTGTGAGTGCGAATGTTCCACCCGTTTTTGGATATGAAAGTTTGAAATGGAATTGACGCCTCACGTGACATTGTAATGACGCAAATCGTTGGCCAATCACACGTGTCAATGCCTCACATGTCAATGCATTATGTCTCACAAAGTTAATTATCTCAAAAAAAAAAAAAAAAAAAATCTCAAGAAGTGTAACATGGAAAGCGAGAAGGAGCAAATTTTAGACATTGTCTGTTATGCGAGTTTGATAAAAAGAGCGCGCAAATGTCTATCAAGTTTATGGGAAGATTGCAATAGACATAAGCACACGTCGTCCGTGGTTTCGTAAATTTTGGGAAGGAGATAGAAGATGCCAATTTCAGGCTTGGAGTGGACGACCGTCACACTTTGGAGAAGATATTGATGTATCCTTGAGGAACAACCCGAACTCAAACGTGTAAGAATTCGCCGAGACCTACAACGTAAAGCTAAACATTCAAAGTATGTCTGCTATGGTGAAGCAGCGTGTTTTGCTTCTTGATTACCGTTTCTTATTAATTCTATGTCAATCCACAATGAAGAAGCAAAAGACGCTACTTCATTATAGCAGACATAGGAAGAAAGCGGCATTTAGACCAAGATGGCAGACATGTCTCTACTTCAGCTGCACTCTAGGGCTTTACTTCAACGTACACCGGTCGAAAGACGGCTACTTTAGTGGGGTTTTATAACTGGTGCAAGAAATTAAGAGAATTTTCAGATTTGGTCAACTATCACCAAAATTACCGAACTGGTTTTAATGAAATTTGGTATGTACATACATTGAAACAATACAAAACAAATAAACATCCAAAATTTAAAATACATACGCATGATCATAAATAACTCTTCAGAGTCGGTGGGTATGAAACAGCGGTGGCAAAATTAAACAAAAAAATGGGTTAATATGGGGTTCCCATCATATTTGCACCGGTTCAACATTATAGATTCCCCTAATTGTGCATGCGGGGAGGAGGGCACAGCTCAGCACTATGTTTTTGACTGCCCCTTAACAAGTAGTTTTCACATACGCAGAGCGCCCTCAATCTCTAAAAATCAACGTCTTCTACAATCATTATCAATCCCACGTCTTACAGGGCTCCTTAACAGCATATTCCAAACCCTCTCTTCAGAGGGCTACCTCTATCAAAGCGCTGAATAGACTCATCTCATAGATTTATCTTAATCTTCGCTTTTCACTTGATTTTAGTGCTGGTGTCAATCGCTCTCCTGCCGTACCTTCCCAACCATCAACTGCCCATCACATTTCCCCTGTAGTAACCGTGTCTTTCAGTCCTTTTAATGTTTTCTCGGTATTGTTGGACTTTTCTCACTGATAGTTTTATAGCTTTATTATTATTATTGTATAATTGCATATTGTTTATTGTTCTGCATCATGCAGCATTATTAAGTATCGCTTGTAACTTTATTATACTCGTACGTACAGTCGTTTCACATTATACCATCTGTAACTTTTATTATGCTTCGATATTCATAGTGTCTGTGTCTACTGCTACTAAACTACTTTGTAAGCTGTTCATTTTTAAAATTCCACTCCCTATTCATCATCGTAATATAAACTGAAGTATGTATGTAACGACGACGTCGTCAGCTCTGTACCTAACAATTCCCCAAACTATGTTCCAGTTGCAGTGCAGTGTGAAAGGTTCCTTAGCTAACCCACCTGTGTGATACATCCACTGTGTATGCCTTCCAATTCTTATACATATTCCTTTCTCTTCTCACTAACCACCACAACATAAACAAATGTACGCTTGTAACGGCGATTTCGCTAGCTCGGTACAATTCCAACTATTTATATCATTATCTGTCACGATCGCCCAGTTCCGGGTATTTTACTTTTTACACACGATTGCCACGGCGCTGAAATGACAACTTCACCAGCATTCCACATCCGAAATCACTCCTTATCACATTTGAATGCTGCTTGGTGGTGGATGGCGGTGGCATTTATTGGTCTTATACTGTATTACTTTATAACTTGTATATACTTACGCATTCACAGTTTTAGTGCATTATGTATTACTATACAACACTATACTCACGACGTAATAATCAAATGTACTTTTGTAACGGCGAACTCGCCAGTTATGTACCCATCGACTACTCTACTATCTTCTCAGCATCATGTTTTATAGCATGTTTTTTTCGAATTGTTTTGTGCTTCTATGTCTGTTTGTCAATATGTACTGTAACTGTCTGTGATCTTATTTGTTTGTATGTGTGTGCATTGTTATATGTTGTATTTTGAAATGTATATGTTGACTGTTTAAAATAAAGCTCCGGGGGTCCTAAACTGGTTAAATCACTTAGTGATAGGTAGAGTGGGCCCCCGGAGAGTGAAGTAAAGTTCCCTTTAACAGACATATAGCCCTCGACGTGTGACTCCATACTTGAAAAGAAGCAGATTTATGGTATCCTGGGGCAATTGTTTCGACTCGTTCAACAACGTTGTACTCAGGCTATGGAGGGTCCCTGAAGGAGTGTTACGAGTTTCTTCAACGTTGTACTCCCAAGAGAGTCCCAGACATGCTCTATAGGATTGGAGTCTAGAGATCTGCTTGGCCAATCCATCAAGTGAACATCCTCCCCTTCAGGAAATTCGTCGGCAGGAAGAACTCTGTGGCCTTGCGTTAACATCCATTAAAATTAACTCAGAGCTAACAGCGCTCCTGAAGAGGTGAGCATAGGACTCCAGGACCACATCTCTATACCTCGCAACGTTCACAGAGCGTCTCTCAAAGACACAGAGGGGTGTGCAGCCATCCAACATGATGCCTATAAGACCGTCAAACCTCATCCTTCATAATGGTCGATTTCGCGGATACTGGAGGGTAGGTAGCAAGTTCCTGCTTCTATCCACATGAACGTAGGAAAAGAATAGTCTGTTAAGCTGAACCGGGACCCGCTACCTACCCTCCAATATCCGTGAAATCGACCATTATGGAGGAGGAGGTTTGACGGTCTGGGCAGGCATCATGTTGGATGACTGATGCACACCCCTCCATGTTTTGAGAGAGGATCTCGGACAGTTGCGAGGTATAGGGATGTGTTTCTTGGAGCCCTATGCTCACCTCTTGAGGGGCGCTGTTATCCCTGAGTTAATTTTAATGGAAGTTAACACAAGGCCACATAGCGCTCTTCTGGTCGACGAATTTCTGGAAAGGGAGGATATTCACTGTATGGATTGGCCTAGCAGATTTCTGGATTCAATCCGATAGAGCATGTCTGGGACGCTCTCGGGAGGGCAATAGCAATTCGCAATTCCCATCCGGGGTTCATCCATAGCCTGAGAACAGCGTTGTTGAACGAGTGGAAACAATTGCCCCAGTATAATATAAACTACTTCATTTCAAGTATGGAGTCACACTGCGAGGCCTATATGTCTGTTAGAGGGGACCATACCCCCCTACTAACCCATTTTTTTTTGTTTAATTTTGCAACCGCTGTTTCATACCCTCCGACTCTTAACGAGTGTTGTTATGATCATGTGTGTGTATTTTAAAATTTGGACGGTTATTTGTTTTGTACTGTTTCAATGTACCACATACCGAATTTCATTAAAATTGGTCCAGTAGTTTTGGAGATAATTGACCAAATGTGAAAATTCTCTTAATTTCTTTCACCAGTGTACAAGAAAGTTAGATCGTTGGGTTTCAAATAACGTGACAGCTAATCAACGGAATGGATAAATTGCCACCTTTGTTTCTTTTTGCCCTGGTTAAAAAAAAAAAAAAAACACACGAATCGACACGAGCACTTGACACGAATTGGGACAGGACATAAGAATTCGATTATGAAACGTAATGTGGCAGGAGACTGTGTCGAGTGTCGTCCTTCTGATGGCTTGCATCGACTTCGAAAGCTGAACTTTATCCCAAGAAGGTGTTATTGAGTGTTTTGTGGGATGTGTAGGGAATAATTTACACTGACTTGAGCCACATGTATGCTGCTCATCATTTGCCAAAAGTTACTGGGCTGGAGTTTGGGAGGTTTATTACCCCTACCTCCTGACTTGGCATCAACTATCACCTATTTCGTGCGTTGAACAGCTCCTTTAGTCGGAAAATCTTTGATGATCTTAATGCTGTGAAAACTGCATCAAAGACGTTTTATACTTGAAAATTTTATAGCCGCGGGATTTATCTCCTACCAGAAAGATGTCAAGAGGTCATAGATGGCCATGTGGGTTATGCACAATAATAGGTACTGTAAATTTTACACATATTTGTCCTTTGTGGGTAGTAAAAATGGGTAGATCTTCTCCAGTAAAAATGTTAAGATTATGCTATTATATTTTGTAATTAAAAATCTGATACACACATGTCCGTTATGTTGCGTAGATATTCGATTGCCATAAGTTTCCAGGGCTGAATTTGCATTTTAATTTTAGATTTAACGCAAACTCCAGGACCGTAACTACAAGGTTGCACACAGACCGGGTATCGGTGAACAAACCCCTAGAAAGAAAAGATCGTTTTTGAGTATTTAAAAAATACTTTAGGGTTATACACCCATGAGTCTCCCAACTTGCTACAAATGTTCACGCTTTTGAACTTATGACTCTCTGGTGCCTCAGAAGAATATGAATGGTTAATATAATGCCCCCCTCCACCCTCGTCTTTTCCAAATAAAAATTCTGGCTGGGATATTGTCAAAAACAGCAGGGGAAAATGTTGGGCTCCATTTTTAAAAAGAGGAGGGGGGTGGGTCATATTTAGATTTAGGAGGTTATTTACGTAAGAATCAGCACAAAAATTATGTCAAAAGCATTTGAAATTCTTTGCCGCGAATTTTAATTTTTATGTCTTAGAAGAAATTTAAAAGCTAATTTGCTGTTCATTTCAGAGCAACCGCTGAAATGCAATGAAAATCCCCTTTTTCAGCTTCGTCGCCTCCCCCCACCCCACCCTCCATGAAACTTATTCTACCCCGATTCTGAACCAAGCCCCTAGTTTCCTACTATGCTGACATGACCTCACGTGGGCCCTGGAGTTATATAGCTTCACTAAAAATATCAATTAATGTGAAAAATTATAGAAACGGAAGTAGGTAATCGTTGAGTTTTTTTCGGACTGAGTAGAGGAGCAAAGTTGTCCCAGGTTTGTTGAACGTTCAGAAGTTTTTAACTTCATTTTAGTTTTCAGAGCTTTCGTACCTAACCGTACTTCTCAGTTTGTTTTAAACATTGTCAAATCGGTAAACTGTGGCAAATACAAAGACGATGTCATCTTTTTCTACACAAATGAGTGTCTGTGAGTCCCAATTTCTCGGTTAGACAGTCCGTGTACATGCTTATGCAATCTGCTGCGCAATTTGATACGTGCGTAAAATAATTAAAATTCGTCTGTCAATACCATTACTGGTGCACATTTTTTTTTACCCGAGGGCTGCACCTCGTTCTGAGATGAATCTCGCGAGCCAGAGCGAATATAAATTAAAAATATATTTAAATACGAAGGCAAATCAAAGTCTTTGTGCCTATTCTTTTTTAACCAAAATATTGCTGTGAATACAAAGCAAACATATACATTCCGATCCAGCGGCGTACGCAGACAAATCAGTTCGGGGGGGGGGGGGCTGAGCTCGAAAGTCTTTGAGCTGGGGGGGGGGATACTTATGAACTGTAGCTAAGAAAAGTTCATGTATCGCTTTTCTGATATCAATACGAATGTAAGATTTCAAAAATACATCATAAAAAAAAACTTGTTCTTTATTATAATTTTTATAATTAATTTTGAAAATTTCGGGGGGGGGGGGGGCTGTAGCCCTATCAGCCCACCCCCTGGCTACGCCACTGTTCCGATCCGCAGTGACAGTTTTTTGAACCGTACCAGCCGTATCTGCTTTTTGCTCGGAAGAGCGGAGCAGCTATCAGTCATTTAAGATGACGGTTGTTCTCCAGGCGTCCACAACTTGTGAGCAGCAAAGTGTCATTCGTTTTGTATGGAGCAACGGATAAAAGTCCATAGCAATTCACAGGGGCACCTTGCCGTAGTGCTTTTCACGTTTTCGCTCCACTGGAGAAGCTTCTTGCAGGACAGAGATTAGCATGAGACGAAGAAGCCAAGAACGCGGTCTGACGGTGGTTCCACAGGCACCCGGAAGAGTTTACCACAGGGGATCTCTAATTTAGTGCTGCGATGGGGAAAATGTCTGAACCAGTGTGGTGACCATGTGGAGAAATAATCTAAGATATGTAGTACACTACGTATATTTGTAAATACCTGTATGTACCTGTTTTTGGCGATTACAAAATAGGCGCAAAGACTTTCTGATTTGCCCTCGTATTTTCTATAGATAACATATGGAAAAACGTAGAACAGAAAAGAAAATTGAAAACTAAAAACTTTTTATCATTACTAAATGCTTATTTTTATGGATATGAAATTTCGATCTGTGTTTAGGAACCTAATTTCCAACTACAGTCAATTGGCGATAACTCGAAGTCCGATAACTCAAATATTACTATAACACGAAGTTTTATTAAATCTTGATCCCTTTATCTTTAATTCCATGCTAATTATTCTCAATGTTTCGAAGTTAACTTCCTTGAACTCGAAGTTTTTTTAAAGATAACTCGAAATTTATTTCGAAAGAATGAAAAAAAAAAGAAAAGAAAAGAAAAGAAAGCAAGAAACAAGTAAACTATTAGAGAAAAATTAATTCACCTCTAAAGCAAAAAGAGCACCTGTTCAGCCAATATGCGATCAAGTAGCTACACTTGTGGAAATGAGTTATCTTGTTTTCTTTTGTTGTACTGTACTGTTTACTAGTCTTGACTGTTTTACTTTGACATGTTGCTGGACTACAAATTTGCTTTTAAACTGTCAAGTTGCGAAGTCAACTGACCTAAGTTAATATGCTTTCCTCTTCATTCTTTAGTTCGATCATTTGCTGATAAGTTCCTGAGAGACAGAGTGAGTTTTCTTTAATATTAAAGATGTCTAAAAAAGCAAGTACTCTGTCATTGATATCAAAAGAAAAAGAGAAACTTCTAAAGCGGTAGAATCAATGAATTTGAAACGAATGAAGATGTGCACCTTTCCTGAAGTAGAACCGGCTCTATTTAAGTGTGGTTTCAGCAGAATCGAAATCAAAATTATGCTTTTGATTTTTTTTTCTCTCAATATTTTTAACTAAACTGTGCGTATTATTGTGCTTAAACACTTTTAAGTTCTGTAATTTTGTCTGTTATTTGTACATATTAATTAAAACATTCGATGGTTTTTAATACTAAAATGTCAAAACCGATACTAGTGGTAAGTCAAACTTTCGATAAGTCGAAGTTCTTCGTAGGTCCCTTTAGATTCGAGTTATCGCGAATTGACTGTATTTGGCTTCAAATTTGCAACAATAACTCATAATAGCTAATAAAGACTATCGATTGTTTGGAAGCTTCACGAATATATTTTGAGATTCTTTACATTGAACATAGCGACGAGTTCCATGGGTCGGCTTCGATGGCCACATTTGGTTGCCGGCTCCTGGTTAAGGATAATAAGTTAACGTCGTTTTCTTCCTTCTTTTCCAGATAACATCTATTCCTTGGAGATCTATTGCTACTTCTGTACCATTTTGGTCACTGGCAATTGGTTATTTTGGGCAATTCTGGATATTAGGCTTCTATTCAACTACTCAAGCCCTCTACATGGGGACTATCTTAAACTTAGATAGCATAACGGTTCGTATGTTTTTTCATCCATCTTTGAAAATGTGTTTCATATACATTTTTTCTCAACTAAAAAATACATAAATTTACTTTGTTGAATAATATCGTGTGCAAAGTTCAAATCTCCAGAGCAGGTTCAAAGTAGTATATTTTTTTCAACCGAAAGTATTATCTTCTGTAATATTTGTGCGTCCAGGGTCACAGAAATTTTTGCCTTATTTAAACTCTAGTAACACAATTTAAGTTCTATATACAAAAACACAAGATTTTTTTTTTTTTCATTTTTTTTAAATAAAAATTAGAAGCGATCTGAATGTTTTTTAAATATTATTTTAAAAGTGATTCTCAGCTAATCTCTCTAAAACTCTTTGGGATCTTTAAAATTTGAATATCAGTTGACAATGTCTTTTGCTTGCAAATTAGGATCATGTATATAGAGAGATAAATAGCGCTGTTTGATTGAGTTCTTTTTCTTCTTGTTTATTTATGGGCTAATTTTATTAGAACAGTTTAAAACTTTCTACGGACGACATCATCCATTATAGATTTGATTTTTTTTAACTATTAAACCCCTCCTATTCTACTTTAAACAGCGAGTTATCGAGTCCCGAGAACTCTGTACTCTATCGCCCTGGCAAATCAAGAAAACTCGGCCACATTCTGGTCTGAGGAAAAAACCAAGCGCACCTGTTGGGCATGGTTGTGAGCATTCCCGATAATTCGCCATTTTCACTAATTCGCCCACTTTTCGGTTCACCGGCAGATTCTACTGTATTAAAAGCTCCTAGGAGGGATCGGACTGTTGCAGACCGGTTCATCTCTCATCAGAAAAGTTTCGTGTTTTGTACCTACTTTAAAAAAGTTTTAACCAATCATGAATCATGTCCAATCAGAGCATACAGAAAGATAATTACTTCCCAAATGAAAAGATGACAGGTGCGATTGCATCAGATAGTTATAGCAGTGCTTACGAACATTTATAGAAAAATGATAGGAAGTTATACCATACGTGTAATATAGTTCCGTAGCAACTACCTTGTTCTTACCTCCCACCTGGTAGGATGAAGTCACATCAGGCCTAAAAAACCATAAACATTTAAAAAGTTAAAAACCTCAAGTGGCGAGGTGTACTGCCGTGAGCAGGTAAAGAACAGAAACTGCAAATTTTTCATTTTTTGCCATCTGCTGTACGTTAGCTTTATTGTACTAGCTTGCTTTTTTATTTTCAGCTGAAAAAAAGGTCTGATTCCAGCATTTCCCTATTGTTAGTATGGAATGCGACACACATTTCTTCAAATATTTTAAAAACTCATTTCTGCAGATACTGCCGTTTATATGCCCATGGCAGTGTAGATATGTTCCCTGCTGGCACAGTCGGACTCAGTCTAGGATGTGCTCTGGAGAGGTTTGATGTTTATGGCATTTGGGACAACTAGCGAAGGTCTTGGTGCCCTTAGAAAACTTAAGCAGGAGTGCCCTTCCAGGGGGGGGGGGCATGGCGCAGACTGCGCCATTGAAATTTTTAGGGAGGGGGGTTGTTTTAAGGCATATTTTCCTCTTTTTTTTGGGGCTTCCGATTTGGAGGGGTCTATATTATAAGGGGGAGGGGTGCGCCCTTGTTCTTAGGGGGCATCCCTGACTTAAGGCACTTAATGTGGCCACTAGCCAGTAGTGAAAGGCACGACAGACTAGCGGCAACATGCAGTAACCACTGGCCGCAATTGAACACGTGAATCTTGAATCAAATGGGCAAAATCGTAGCCTACCCAGGATGCAACTTGCAGTCACTGATCTCCAGTAGATGCAACGCTGTTTGCATCCTCGGCAAAAGTTTTTTGAGCGCATTTTTTATCTTGTATATCTAGTTAATACTACATCTATGCAGATAACTATTGCAGAACATTATTGGCAAACAAACTAGATTTTTGTAGCTATACTTTAACAAATAGAATAGTTTAATTCGTCTGTTGATTCAACTTAAAAGAGCCAACTATACAAATGCAGCATCCATAGTGAAACCTATTCGCTATGGAGGAAATTGGTTGAAAATAAAGTCATGCTATACACGGATGCGTCCAGATCGGAAGAACGCGTGGCAGTATGGTTTCTGATTGCGGAATGTAAGGGCACTGCGGACTGTTTAGACTTGGTCAAATTAGTGTTTTTTTTTTTTTTTAAGTGGGTGTGAGTTATGCTATTTTCCGATAAAATTTGCATTAAATATACACCCTTTGACCCCCCACACCACTACGTTGAGCTAAATTGTTGCTTCTCCTCTATTTGTTTTATAATTACTCATTTCCATATAAGATGGAGGGGGAGGGGATAACTTGGTACTTTCACTCGATGGTCACTCCAAAGAGAGAGAGGGGGTGCTCATTTAATCAGAATCACTTGTTTTTTATTCTACGGCAGAGAGCTGTTGTTGTGGCTTGGAAACTGAAACTTCATTTCTTGATCTTTCATAGAATGGTGAGCTATCCTGTTTGCCACCTTTAACTAGAGGAATCTTTGCTTGCATTTGTGGGTATCCTGCTGACTGGGCCCTCAAGCGAGGTTACATTTCAGTGAATTTCATCAGGAAAGGAGCCACTCTCATCAGTAAGTAGTCGGCAGTCCTTGAATTTTAATTAAGAATCGTATTACTTACTCTAATTAAAATCGTAGTTTTAATCGACATATTAGAAATAGAATCTAAATGGAAAGCAAATAAATTTTTCAGTTAAGTATTATTTTGGGAGATATTTTTTTCAAATGTAGAGTATATTTATCGCGGTATTTTAAGTACAAAAGTACGCCTCAGTAAGAAAAAAAATCGTATGAGTTTAAATAAAACATTTGGATTGAAAACAACAGGATGTGTGTTAGTTCATCAAAAAATTCCTTGTAAGTTTCAAAAAGAAAATCGGATCTGACAGTGTTTAATTTGGACAAGAAAAAGCGTGTTTTTTAAAATCATTAAAAGGGGTAAAATTTTCAGCAAAATCAAAAATGATATATAACTAACTTGCCTATGTAAAAAGTGCCAAAGTTACCGATGAATTGGCATTATACTAATTATCTCAAAATAAGTAAATAAAAATAAATAACTAAAAATAAAAATCACAAAACATATCATTGACATAAGACAAAAATATAGACAAAATTATTTATGTTATTTGAGCTTTATTTCACCATTGTAATTACTTTCTTCTATGTCTAATAGTAGAAAATTGCCCGTCAAGGTATGACGGGTGAAAATTACTTCTACATTTGAACGAAGCAGTTGCCTGTTGGGTGATATTTTGATAGTTGAAATTTTAACCCTAACTCTGGTGGATTCACCCTAAACTCCAGTAGATAGCGTTCATTGTTGACCACTTTTTTATTTCTTCACTCTCCTAAAACTAGTCTTACTAGTTAACAGTTAAGTTACCTGATTCAGTTTATCCTCGTCAAAATAAAGCATTTCCTGCATGTCAAAAACATTAGTAAAAAATATTGTCGAATATTTTCGAATTATCGTGCTGTGGTGCGAATTTCATTGGCAGTAACGTCAACGTTTCTCGATCAGTGAATTCGCCATCATATATATGAGGATAAGTATTGGATTCGTGAAAATTTTCGAATTCCCCACGGATTTGCGGGTTTTGAGGGTTGATGAGTACATTTTGACATTAAGCTCTCTATCTAGTACTAGAGATCCGTCTCGACCTCTTTCAGATTGAAAAATTATCTGTCTTGAAATAAATATAATGCAGGTAGTTTCTTTCAAAACATCGTGGTACGCAACATTTTTTTTTGTTTCGTTTTTATGAATTCTTAAAACAAATTGATTCACCTCATTTCCTGGTCAAGAGAGAGCAACATGTACAAGTAAAAGCAATTGCCCATAAGTAAGGCAATGATCTCGCATGTTACGTTGTACTGCATAAAGTTGTACGTTTAACCTTCAGACTTGTTGATGGTGATGGCAAAAGAAATTTACATTGGAAATTGTAATCACTTAAATCGGAAAGAGAAACCTCTAGGGATCATGGGAAGGCGAGAATAATGCGCGATTACTATTTAATTTTAAACGCTTAGCTACGGTGGGTTTGAATGATTTTAAAGAGTACTCATAATAGATGTTTTTTACTTTGAAAGAAAGACTATTAACGGGCAGTTGACGACATTATAGCAGGATATTTTTGAAGATTGAAGAGTCTTACATTGAAGCATATTTGTCCAATTACCGAGCATATGTTCCATGAAATTCAAAAGTGACCTGCTATACAGTTCTGTTTTTTTTTTTTTTCTTTTCGCAGATTCCATATTCTCTTGCACGGGTTTTATAGCTATCTTGCTAGCTGGGTGCGATCCTCTCCTAAACACAATTTTTTTCACGGTGGGTGGACTGTTGGGAGACTTTATCACGTTTGGAGTTTGCATGGCAGGAGTAGATATAGCTCCAAACCTCTCAGGTAATGGTCAAAGTATACTTTGATAAGTTCTTTAATTTTCATTTTTGCAAATATACAAATTTGCTCAATACCTGTATGTACTGACAACAGATCAATTCGGTATCTTATGCTTTCTGAAATTCTGAATGTTTTCCAGGCACTATTTCTGGTATTTTAAGTTTCATCGGAGTCATTCCATTTTTCGTCATTCCAGCTCTTGTGGGATGGTCAACGAAGCATGAGGTAATATTTTTGTTTCAAATGCCCTTTTGCCAATCTGTTTTACATCCATTAGTTTATTGTAAATTGCAAGGTATATCGACAAAGGGGCGCAGAAATTTCATAGTCCTCCTTCTGTGAAACCCTATCCCTCGATCCCTCATTTCTTAAAAATGATTTTATAAAAAAAAAAAGAATGCAAAATTATAGGTACAACAAATCCAGAGGCAGAATTTTCAGAGACGAGAAACTTGTAACCGCCTTCCCCCAAACAGTCTCATTAAACTGAAATCTGGCTGTCAGGAGTTGGCCCTTGACCACGCCTTATTTCAGATGCGGCAATTTTTATGAAGGGCAGATACGCTTTCTTTTTTTAATTATGTTTTAGGGTCATCAAGGAGCGTGTTTAGCCATGATGGCATTTGCTACGTCATTTGGATTGTTTTTCATAGGTCCCAAAGTATATCATCCAGTGGTATAGCTGAGTCATTCTTAGTCGCTTTTCAAGTCAAAAAAAAAAAAAAGTTGCCGGGCTCATCAAATACCGGCATTTGCGTTGTTTGCATCGCGCAAAAAAGCCTTTGAAGAGAGTATAAAAATCAATGAGAGGACATTTCGAAAGCTACAGATGAAAACGACTGATATCTACTCAAAGAAGAAAAAAGTTCACAGTTCTGTTCTTGTCAGTTCATCCTGGAGACTGAACTTCACGCCCTGACTTTCACACGGGCATTACTTGCTAGAGATTTCAAACCCTACGGACAAGCTCTTTTGAATTTCAAGTGGATGTTCTTCTCCATTGATCCCGATGGGTTTGTTACGATTCGGCGCGACCGTTTCGGCGCTGACCGTTTCGGCAGGACCGGATTAAGGATTTCGGGACCCATAGGCATTATAAGTGTTGGGGCCCCCTCACACGTGTATTTTATACATAATCTCATATATTATTTCTCTAGCCTGTATTTTTGTCACCACGCAAATCTTCATCAAACTTCATATAGCTTACCCCTCATTTTAAAACTTATAGTTTTAGGTTCCGATTACAATTTTAGATATTACCAATAATGTTTATAAACAATTAATACAGTAACTAAAAGGGGGCTCCATTTTTTTACTTTTTCCTTTCTTTCCTTTTTTTTGTTTTTTTGTTTGTCGAAATGAACTTTTTTCTTACATATTTTCAACTTTAAGATTTCTCCGGGGCCCCTCAGAACCTCGGGGCCTTTAGGCAACTGCCTACATTGCCTATTTAGTAATCCGGCCCTGCGTTTCGGCTCCAGATTTTTGCATTCCGAACTATGTGAATTTCAGACATTTTAGTTCAAAGGAAAAAAAAAGATTTCTGGAAGAATTACGCGAATTTGGCGCTCTAGAAGCTAGTTAAAATTTATTTTAAAAATAACACTGGGGGGAAAGAGGGGGGCATATGTGATCCACGTATGTTTTTCTGCAATAACATGAAGGAAAATATCTTGGAAAAGTTAGTAAATGATGCCAGTACCAGTCCTACCTCTTTGTCAAATTTTTTTATCAATACTGATCCGTTTTGTGTTTCTGTGGTGATTACTTCTTTGTTGTAGCAGCTAGAAAGTAATTTCATCAGTCTTCTTCACGTGAAAACACTTTTCAAAATAACCAAAAAGCTTGACTTAACTATTGCGAACCCATTTATGGACATCATAGTAAATTTAGGGCAATGTTTGATTTTTTTATTGACTGAAAAATCATTTATTTTTGAAAGTTAGTTCTAATCACTATTATTTTTTCTGTAATCGATTTATAAATTCATTACAAATTACTTTTTTTCAAAGAAGTTTTATTATTATTATCATTATTATTTATTATTGCTTTTTTTTGTTGCCAAATAGTTAGTCGACAATTTAGTGTTATAGAACAGTTACAGGAAATAAAAAGACGCAAAATATTTTATTTTAATTAGAAAAAATAAGTTTAAAATATTTTTTATTCATTATATTAGTTTTTATGAAACTTAAAAGCAATATATAATAATCTTTACATAATAAGTATTATTTGTATCTTGTAGTCATATAAGATTTTTCTTGTCTATCCTGCGTTTAAAGCACGCTACACAACTTAAAACTGTATAGAGAGCAGGGTTACGGGTGATTTTCTCAACACGTTAACTTTTGCCAATGACAAATATAAAAAATTCATCTTATTAGTAGTTGACAGTTTTTAATTTTTATATAAAGAAAAGATATTTAGGTAAATGCACAAATTAATGATCAGCAACGAAAAAAAAAATCAATTTAAATTTAATGAGTTTTATATTTAAATTTCATAGAAAAGTCTCAATGCTGTCTCCTAATTTATCTACTTCTAAAAATTATGAAGATGTTTTTTAAACTTATATTTTATCAACTAATAATAAAAAAAAACAAAATATATCTTTAAAACTATTACTTCATAAAACTTTTTACAAAACTTAAAAAACAAAAGATAGCTTGAATTTTGAAGCAATATTTGGCATAGTTGTGTGCAGACAATGTCGGTTTTTGAACAGGTCGTTTTGAAATGGGTCGCGCCGAAACGACCGCGCCAAAACAGCGGCGCAAAAACAGCCGCGCCGAATAGTCCCATTCCGCCAAGGGGTCGCTAAGTGTCGTAACTCTCGATGCCGATGTGGAAAAGCTGATCTCCCTTGCACTTCGTGCAAATGTTCTTGTGAAAATGATGAGACCCGCTGAGATATGTCCCAGTAATGTTTAAACTCTGCTTTTGTAATAAAAACACCTAATTGATCACAATTTAAAATGTTTACTAAAATTCGGTTATTTTTGAAAAAGTTTAGTAGAAGATCATTAGTGATACATTTTGAGACACATTTTCAGGAACCAAATTTTTTAATGACTTTCTATCGCTGCTTTTAACCAAACCCAGTGGTATGACAGTCCATGGGTGCAAAGGCCTACTTTGCTCAACTCAGTCTTCCTGACCAAGGGCTCTGTGGTGCTAGGCAGATGTTCTGATTAGGTGGTCAGCCGTACGCAAAACTCCCAGGGTTTAGTTCCCAAGCATGCTTAGTACTCGCTGCTTTTACCAAAATTTATTATAAGGATACATGGAAAGGTGGAATTACACACACTATTGTCCGAAATACATCTCTTTGTAACAAATTACGTAAGTCCTTACCGCTGGTAAGTTAACTTTGGTACGCTATAAAAAAAAACAATCGAAATGACTTAGCGAATGCCTCCGTGGCTGAAAATGATCCTTAATGACCCTAAAACATAATTAAAACAAGAAATTGCTTTTACCTCAAAATGCACTATCTTTTCGTTATGCCTCCGGACTAATACAAAGCTTGTCATTTTTACTTTTAACTCAATTCAGTCTAAATAAACACATTATGGAAATATACCAGCAGTTTTTTTTTTCAATTCAACGATTTCATTTGATTTTTAATAAATAAGATTTTAAAAATCTTATTTATTAAACATGAAAACTACGTACGTCATTTTTTTTCTTCTAAAAATTAACATCAAATATGCAAGCGATAAATTTAAGAATTAATTGTATTCACTCAAGATATTTACTGCAATCTCAATTGAAATAAATCTTTTTTTTTTTTTTTCAAAGTTGTGACTATGTATGTATCGTTCTAGGTCGTCGTTTCTCTTGGTGAACGACAGAAAACTGAGCATCGAACCGAGTATCGATAGATTCGTAATTTTTCAGACATCATGTTTAGGCAGTTCTCGGTTTTCTACAACTATAATTAGCAGAGACATTAATTGAAACGTAAATTCTAAAGCACGTTTCTACCGCCAGAAGGAAAGCAGTATTGCTCTTTGCCACATTCTACCATCGGTACTTCTTTTTTGAAGGTTATGTTTTTCTCTCGCGTCTGCAAAACAAGGGCCTCTTTTTGTACTGCTTATATGTTCTCTCTTTGTTTAATGCGCAAGTAATTGAATGTTTCAAAACCACACTAGAAAACTGTTTCTAGTTTCTAGTGTGGTATTGACTGATTCTAGTTTATAGTAAAGTGGAGAAGCGTGGCGAATAGGGAATGGATAAGTTCTAGAGGGGCAGCAAATTATTAATGTACTGCTGACTAATTAATGTACCGCCGCATTTGGCAAGATGGGATGAAGTCTCTAAAGTACACTGCCGATTGCGGTGTATACCAATTTTCAGCAGTATGCGGCGAGGCTGAAGTGCCTGTAGGCGGCTAATCTAATAAAATAAATGTTGCAGCCGTTAAAATTCGAATTGTTTGCTACAATGTTGTCTCTTTTTCGGCCTCATATGGTGAAGGATTATTTTCCTTTATACAAAATTTGTTTAAAAAATCATTCAGATTGCCTAAGTGTCGTTAACTCGTAAATTGGGGTGCTTGTTAATGACATCTGGGAGCTCCTAAAGCCGGCTCTACTAAAAACTATTTGTTATATTTTTACCGAGAAGTTAACAAACCAGTACGAAAGGAAAATTGTCTTTCTGGAAAAAAAAGTTATTATAGGACAGTTTTTTAAAAATTGAAATTTTATGCTTGAGTAACAAAGATTAAATCATTTAAACCAACCAGCACTTATCACATTATGTTCCGAGCATAACAGCATCAAAGCTGTTTGCATTGAAATAAGGACATCGATTTGCATGGAAAAGAAGGACATTTTCTGTAACTTATAGTTTTTGAGGTGGCACTTCAGTTAATTTCATCGGGAAGAACAAAAAATAAATATAGTCATTTCACTTGACTATACTCAAAAATGGCAGCAAACGGAAAATCTAAGGCTCACCGCGAAAACTTTTTTAGGGCCCACTCCACATTTTGACAAATGTCTTCTAAATTTTTTTTAAGCTCTGGGCTTGTGAAAAAATGCACTCCCCGTTTTGAACAGCTTTAAACTTAGACACCATGTTTATGTAACTTCTCAACCCTGTTGTATAACATGTATCAACTGTACAACAATTCATCCACCAAGGACCTAAAAAACCAGTGACTTTCATAAATTTGGGTAAGGAATGTATTTGTGAATTATAATTTCAAGTTTTATCCATTTCTTGAAATAATTATAATTACTATTTTTCAGCGTTCCATGGCACAATGGAGATTTGTGTATTATTCCACCATCGCTGTCATTACCATCACAACAGTAATTTACCTTTTGCTTGGAACCTCAAAGCCTCAGATTTGGGGGACAAATAATACAAATGAAGAATTAACGGAGAAAAATGTTGACCACAGAAAAGACAATACATGATTATTCTCTTGTATTTAGAAATTGTTAATTTTATTTTTGTATTAAATATTTTAAAACTAAAAAAAAAAAAAGATTTGCATTTATTCCAGTGTTTTATCTTGTGTTTATTCGGAAATCCGGTATGTTTTGCTATACCTTTGTCATTTACCTCCGACACTGTTTTTCATGTGCTACAAAATTTTGTTGATTATGTCGATAATTAGCATCATATTCAAATTAAAATATCTCGAACTAAAATTATTTTCTCTGATAAATTCTTTTAGTTGCCCTTTTTATACTTTAGATGATTCCATTTTGAAGAATACGATCTCTTTGCATCCGATTAGACATTTAGTCCAGGATCTGAAGGGGGTTGAGCATACATGGAAAGGCTGACGCAATATTATTTCTGATTATTGTTACAGGCACGATGGTGATTATGAAACCACATGTCGTCGCCCCCAGGGTGGTCGACAACCCCGGGGGAGGGGGGAAAGTAGTGGGGGGAGCCGTTTGTTAAAACACTCATAACTCGCGAACTATTTGAGATAAAACACTGAAGAAAGTGGCAATCGATGCAACAAAACAAGGGCTTCATAAAAGTTAAATATGATTATGGACCTATCTTTGTTGGTTTCTGAGTAAAATTCAATTTTTCGCAAACAAGAAAATTTTTTGAATAAAATGTGCAAAACAAACTTTTTTTGACCAAAATAAATTCCAAATCAAAATTGTTTGATTTTTTTTCAAATAAAGTCCTAAATATCATTATTCAGTTTGTTAAAACTATTTAAGTACTGTTAACGCGTTGAAAAACAAAATGACAGTAGCAAGCTGGAACACTATTCGTAGTATAGTTCAGGATCTGAAGGGGGTTTGAGCATGCATGGAAGACCTGACGCAAAATTATTTTTGATTATTGTTACAGGCACTATAGTGATTGTGAAAACACATGTCCCCCCCCCCCCTTGGCGGTCGACATCCCCGGGTGATGGGGGAAAGCAGTAGGGGGACGCCGTTTACTAAAACACTCATAACTCGCGAACCGTAGGAGGTAAAACACTAAAAATGTGGCAAAAGATGCAACAGAACAAGGGCTTGAAACACCTAAATATGTTTATTGTTCTATCTTTGTTGGTTTATAAGTAGAATTCCTTTTTTAGCAACCATGCAAAAATTTTGAATAAAATAATACGAAAAGCTTTTTTTCCAAAGATAAGTTCTTTTTTAAAGTTATTTAACCGTTTAGGGAATCAATTAAATCTGAAACTTCATCATTCAGTTTGTTTAAAACGAGAGCGTTAAAAAGCGAAACAGAAAATGCAAGCACTGCCTAAGTTAGCGCATTGAATAAAACGGCAGTATGCTAAAAGGAGAAAAAAATAGCCTTATTATCCTTCTGACGAACTATTCATTCTTCAGTTTACAAACTTATTCTAATTGCAAAGTATTAAATTATGGCTTCAATTTTGTTATACACTGCTTTAAATTTGAGAGGAACTAGGGAACCAGGCCCACAGTAGTTTCAATTCAAATATAATTTTTATTTATTTCTATTAATTTATATTTTCAATTTGCACAAAAGAATATTGCGGGTATTGTTTTGCGGATATTGTTTTTTATAATTTACCCAACAAAGAACAATGATACAAGAAATAATATGTTCTAAATAAATATAAAAAATGAGAAGCATCTTTGAGCTTTTATGAAAACGAATATAAATATAAAATTATACACTAGAGTTCTAAAAAAACTAATTAAATAAAATTAGTAAAATAATGCGTATTAAAAAATAATTGCAGAATATCAATATGCATACATAAAGCATTAATATACCAGAAATTCTGAAAGCTGGATCGTACTCTTTTTTGTTGACTTGTAACTGTTCAGTTGAATCGTTCTCTTCCGAGTATTTTGTAGTTTATGGTTTTTTGCTTTAGCCTTAATAGCACAGTATTTACAGCAAGATGAATTATTAATAAAACATTTACAAGATTATTTACAGTTTTTGCCTGCGCAGAGTGAAATTAAACTCTCTGGTAACACTGGCTGCATCATAAGGTGTGGCTTTATTGTTTTATTTTCATTCAAGTAAAACCCAAACTTGGTTGCATTTAAAGGCACTACTAAGGTACAGGGGAATTGATTCAATAGTACTGTTGAGCAATACTTCTTAGTACATGTTGGAAAGAATTTCAGGAGCATGGTAGAGAGCTGATATTATATTTATTTCTGATGGAAGTGACAAGAAATTATTGTGTAATGGTTGCATTCGCAAGAAATACCTATTTTCTTGACATTTTTTGTATAATACAGCTTCTAACAGTTGAAATTCTGAAGCACTCAGATATTGTTTTATTGATAACTCTAGTGTACAAAAAACAGTTTCCGACTTTTTTGGTAAAGAGAAAGCATACTTTTTTGTTCCTATTTTACTTGTTGAATCGCAGTCGGAAAATGCATCAAAAGCTTGTAAAATTTTAGATGTTTTTTCCGTAAGTGCTCCTGAAGATAGATGCCATCCTAAAGCTCTTTTCCTTTCCACAACACCAGCACATGAAATGGCAACCTCTGTCCATTAACAAAGATTGCCAATAAGAATTCATTAGTTTCTGATCTATAAACTATTAGTTACTTTTCCACTATTTTGCACTGAATCATATGCAGGAAGATTCTGTTGCGTGCTTCGTCCTGGTTGAACTCGGGCATTTCGGAGAAATTTATTACTTGACTCTCAGATTTTAAATAATATTCATTTTCGTTTTCAGAGTTACCAGACACCAGAAGCTGATTGGATGCAGGAACGGATATGTTACATATTACATACTCTGAAATGTACTTTTAAAAGTTCTTTTTATTTCCAGGAATGGCTATGACACGAAACCACTGGTTTGGTACCTAGTGATTTTTACTCTGAAATGTACTTTTAAAAGTTCTTTTTATTTCCAGGAATGGCTATGACACGAAACCACTGGTTTGGTACCTAGTGATTTTTTTTATAAGCGAAGGAGACTTTCCTGAACTTCTGGTTTTCAAGTTATGAAAACGACAGTGAGATATACCGATCGTGTTTAAGGTCCACTCGTATAGTTTGAGTATTGGAGAGAAAGTTTTATTATTTTTTATTTGAAGACCTACAAATCTTTGCTGCATTTGAAAGTAGTGTTTGGGACATTATGGACCAGAGTCATTCCATCGATAACTTGAACTTTGTTCTTAAAATAGGGTGCTTCTTCCAGAATTTTGCTGCAAGAAGTATCATTTTCAATTACATTAACAAAATCGGACCTCTCGCTTTGCTTCAGTGAACCATTCTGATGAACCTAACCTAGCATTGGGCTTATTGTATGGGAATGATTTTTAGATATACTAACAATGTTTTTTTTGGTTTTCTTTTTCTGTTTTGCAGTCGCTATTGAAGACATTGCCATTGCAGGACTTCTCTGGATAAGAGACTATTCACATTTTCTTTAACGTTCCACTGAAATTTTGATGCTGCTTATGTGGCACTAGCCTCTCTCACTATGTTTCATAACTCAGGTGTAAAATCTGCAAAAAGGTTATCCTGATAGTTCATTCTTTCCGTAATTACTTCGTACTTGCAAACTTGCATGTTTTAATTTTTTAAAAAGTCATTGTGACACATACTAAGCAGCTATAATGCGTTAAAGGTTAAATAATGACGTAATTTCTTAACTGGGACATTGTTTTGATAATATTAAGAAATAAAACCGCCAAAACAGGAGAGACACAAAATTTACTTTGGTTTATGTCGAGCCTTAAGGTACATTCCGCAAACTTTTTTTTTTTTTTTGTGAATTACCTCTAATGTTTTTTGAGCTTGCTTTTATTTCACTTTTCAACGCTTTGATAATAATTAAGTAATTTTAAACAAACTGGATAGTGATATTTCAGATTTTATTGGTTCCCTAAACAATTAAATAATTTCGATAATTTGAAAAAAAAAAGCGTATTTTATTCAAAATTTTTGCTTTTTTGTGAAAAATACAATTTTACTCAGAAACTAACAAAGATATGATGATAGTCATATATATAGCTTTTATGAAGCCCTTGTTTTGTTGCGTCGATTGCCACTTTTTATAGTGTTTTATTTCAAATACTTCACGAATTATGAGTGTTTTAGCAAACGGCTCCCCCCACTGATTTCCCCCTCCCCCGGGGTTGTCGACCACCCAGGCGGGCGACGACATGTGGTTTCATAATCACTATAGTGCCTGTGACATTAATCAGAAATTATTTTTTTCAGGTTTTCCATGCATGCTCAAACCCCCCTTTAGATCCTGATCTCCTATGAATAGTGTTCGAGCTTGCTACTGTCATTTTGTTTTTCAGCATGTTAACATTACTTAAATAGATTTAACAAACTGAATAATGATATTTAGGACTTTATTTGAAAAAAAAATCAAACGATTTTTATTTAAAATTTATTTTGGTCAAAAAAAGTTAGTTTTGCGCATTTTATTCAAAAATTTTTCTTGTTTGCGAAAAATGGAATTTTACTCAGAAACCAACAAAGATAGGTCCATAATCATATTTAGCTTTTATGAAGCCCTTCTTTTGTTGCGTCGATTGCCACTTTTTTCAGTGTTTTATCTCAAATAGTTCACGAGTTATGAATGTTTTAGCAAACGGCTCCCCCCACTGCTTTCCCCCTCCCCCGGGGTTGTCGACCACCCAGGGGGGCGACGACATGTGGTTTCATAATCACCATCGTGCCTGTAACAATAATCAGAAATAATATTGCGTCAGCCTTTTCATGCATGCTCAACCCCCTTCAGATCCCGGTCTAATTAGCGAATCGCATATTTCTCACTTTTGATGCTTATTATGTCGCTTTTATACTCGGGATCTCTTTTGCAGGCCCGTCATTCGGGCGAATCCACTGGATATCAGTACCTACTTCGTATTTTTTTTCCTATATGTTTTGAGCATAAACCCTTTGCATACCCCCCCCCCCCTCCACACGTACAAGGATGCAAATACAAATGTGACGACCAGCAACAGGCTCTTAGCCCAGCTAGGCTGGTCCTAGTTAATTTAGTAGTCCCCGATGAAGATCAATAGCCCTCTTAATGCTATCCACCCCTTTGCTCATTACCACCTCTTCTGGCAAGCTGTTCCAAGTGCCCACAACCCTACTAAAGTAGTAGTTTTTCCTAATTTCCCGGTTAGTCTGAGATTTTAATAGCTTAAAACAATAACCCCTTGTCCTGCTTTCTGTGCAAAAATTTCATTCATTTTGATAAAATTAAACTGAATCATGTTTTCTCTGAATCTCCTTTGCTCCAGGCTATACATATTAAGCCTATTTAGTCTAGTATCATAATCTAAATCTGAAAATCCCCTTACTAGTCTAGTTACCCTTCTTTGAACCCTTTCCAATACACAAATATCTTTCCTCAGATAAGGCGACCAAAGCTGCACAGCATACTCCAAATAGGGTCTTACTTAACTCCTATATAAAGGCAGAAGAACCTTTTAGACTTTTTTTGAAATAGATCTATTGATAAACCCAAACATTCTGTTGGCTTTGTTACTTGCAATGCTGCACTGTTGACTAAAATGAAGTTCTGATTTATTAAGATACCCAAATCAATAACATTTTCTGCCTGACTAATGATTGAACCCTGTAAACGATAACTCGTACGCTTATTTCCATGACCTAAGTGTAACACTTGATCTAAATCCTCTTGAAGCTGTTTTATTTGTTCTTCATTTTCTACAATCCCCATAACTTTTACATCATCAGCAAAACAATTCATGCTTCCAGAAATATTTTCATTGATGTTATTCATAAAAATAATAAACAAGAGAGGCCCTAAAACTGAACCCCAAGGAGTCCCGCTTAAAACATCGCTCCATACAGAATGATTCCCCCTCACAACTAGTCTTTGTTTCCTTCCAGTCAGCAAAATTTCTAACCAAAAGTAAAGTTTTTTCTCCTAATCCTATATCAGATAGTTTGCTGAGAAGAGCAACATGCGGTACCTTATCAAAAGCTTTTTGAAAATCAATATAAACAACATCCACACACTTTTTGTTATCTAAAGTCAAGGTAACCTTGTCGTAGGAATGCAATAAATTAGTAGCATACGATTTACCTTTCCTGAACCCATACTGCAAACTAGTCAACAGAATATTAGTCTCTAAAAAATTCATAATCTTAATTTTGATTAAAGTTTCGAAAATCTTACAAACCACTAAAGTCAAACTTACAGGTCTATAATTCCCAACACTATCTTTAGATCCATTCTTGAAGAGCAGCATTATTAGCCAGTTTTCAGTCCTATGGCACTGTCCCTGAGTTATAAGAAGCATTGAAAATATTTAAAATGACATCCACTAATTCCTCTGCACATTCAAGTAAAATTTTTGGATAAATATTATCTGGTCCCGGAGCTTTAGTTGCTTAATTTTTTTTCAAATGAAATAGAACCTCCTCCCTGGAAAACACAAAAGCCTCAAGCTGCATAATAGCTTGTATCTTGCTAGTGTCAGCTGTTGAGATACAGTTATCGTTAAACACACTGGGAAAAAAGTTATTAAGAACATTTGCAATATCTCTATCATTTTTGATTAAATTTCCATGCTCATCATTCAATGGCCCAATTTGAATATTTCGAGCTTTCCCAGAATTAGCGTAAGCAAAAAACCTTTTAGGATTCCCATCAATGTTATCTGTTAGCCTTTGCTCCAATTTCCTTTTCTGAAATCCGTACCAAATACTTAAAATTTTGTCTTGCCTTACAATACTGGAGCCTATCTTCACTCTGACCAGTTTCCTTAAACTGATGAAAAGCGGCTTGCTTATAATTCAGAGCGTCTTTAATCTCCCTGGAGAACCACAAGGGCCAACACCTTTTCTCCTAAATAGAACATAATTCCCAACTGTTTTTGCTAGTTTTCCTTAAATTCAGTCCACTTTTGATCTACGTTGCTTTTTCCAATCCTGATGAAAAAACCTCATTCAAGCTCCGCCTAAGTGCAACAAAATCAGTGTTTCTGAAATTGGGCACAAACATAAAATTTTCATTTTTGTACACTTCAAATTCAATCCAGAACCTAATGCTGTTATGATCACTATCTCCAATATGATCCCCTACACACAACCCCTGAACAGAACTTCCCATGTCAAATTAAATCCAAAATCGCCTCCTCTCGAGTCCCCTGAGTTACAACTTGATCTAAGAAACATTCACCAATTACTTTTAAAAATTCCTCTTCTCTCCCATTACTAGGATAAAAATTATTCCAATCAATACCCGGAAAATTAAAATCCCCTATTATGATGACGGATTCCTTACTGGACATGTCACTAATAATACGATACATCTGTTCATCTTGTCCCTGGCTTGAATTAGGTGGCCTTTTAATGTTTGCAAAGCGCAATTTTTTCTTTTTATTGCTCATCAACTCCAGCCAAACCATATATCAATATCAGTAGGTTTATCATTTATGACCAATTCATTGCAAATGAAATTGTCTCATAACATAAAATAAAACCCCACCACCTCTTTTGCCTACTCTATCTTGTCTAAACAAATTTTAACCAGCTATATGTAATAAAACTACATCAAATTCGGTAGCCCATGTCTCTGTAATTCCAATAACATCCAACTTCTCATCTATAATTACGCTTTTCAATTCTTCCATCTTGTTCCTAATATTGCGAGCATTGGTATAGTAAACTTTAAGCATGCGGAAATTGCTTTTATTTAACGCCCTGACATTTCCTAAGTCACAATTGTTAAAATTACTACTCTTGTTCGATACTTTATTTCCATTTTTAGCAATACCCAAAAAATTATCTTCCATTCGATACCTGATGCTTGCACCATGCCCCCCATTCAAACTTAGTTTTTTGACTCCAAAAAGCCCCTAAAATCAAATTTTGTTGGAAATAGCTCCTGAAGCCAAACTCCAGACTACGACTCCGAGAATTTAGGGGCACCTGACTCCGAATCCGACTCCTGTGCCCGATAATTAATCGGACTCCTACTCCCCGACTTCGTAGCTTTGGCAAAAATTTATACGCGGAGTACAAATGACTGACTCCGATTCTTGAATATTCGTCTCCGACTCCTTTATCCCAAAATGAGATTGACTCCGACCCCGCAGCTATGGTTTTAACTGTGAAATAATTATTGTTTGATATGACTTGCTTTTATTTTCATGCTAAAGTTTTAATTTAGGTATTCAGTTTTCGGCGAATAAACTCGAAGTTAGTTATGTTTCTACATAAAGATATGTGCAGACAATTTTTTTTTTTTTTTTGACGATGAAAAGTATTCTTTTAAGTTGACATTTTATTGTTTTTATTTATTTCGGTAAATTAATTTGGTATTAATCTAAAAAATTATTTTCGTCAACAGGGGAAAAAGAAACGATTTTTTTTTTTTTTTTTGATATGATGTATTTATTTTAATGAGCTTATTCATTTTAATTATTATTTTTTCGTTCTGAAAGCTGTTAAAGATTTTTTTTAACGGAAAAAAGTGTATTAGCTGCTTTGTTTAAAAGGTGTTGCTTTTTTTTTTTTTTACGAATCTAATTTTTTGAGATGTGTGAGGAATATTTTATTCCTAGAAATTAGCTTAAAATATTTAAAAAATATGTTTGAAACAATTTGCGATTTTAGCTATTTTTGAGAATGTTGATCAAGTACTAAAAAGTAGTATGGGTATACGGGAAAGTAGGCTCGTATAGTTCTAGACGGAACTTCTTGTTAGCCTACTTTCCCAGTAAAAGTCAGAAAAAAAAGAAGAAAAAAGCATGAAAGAAGGCTTAATGCATCTTAAAAATATCGCGAAAAACGAAAAAAAAAATCAAAAATAAATAAAATAATTAAATAAATATCGAAAAATTAAAAATTGGAAAGTAGAGTATTGAGATGGGGAAAAATGTCTGTCGGTCTGCCTGTCTGTCCCCCCCCCCCTAATAACTTTTGAATGAATAGTCCGATTCGAACAAACGTTTTTTTGTTCGAAAGATCTCGGCGAGGACACCTCATTCCCATATTTCACTTTTTGATTTGAACTATTTTTTGTTCCATTTTGAACAGTTCAAAAAAACTTAACATTTGCACCTACGGGGAAACTGAAAGTCAATGTAGATTCCGTACTTGAAGGCGGATTTATTTGAAACAAATTTTGTTGGAAATAGCTCCTGAAGTCAAACTCCAGACTCCGACTCCGAGAATTTAGGGTCACCTGACTCCGAGTCCGACTCCTGTGCCCGACAATTAATCGGACTCCGACTCCCCGACTTCGACACTGACTTCGTAGCTTTGGCAAAAATTTATACGCGGAGTACAAATGACTGACTCCGATTCTTGGATATTCGTCTCCGACTCCTTTATCCCAAAATGAGATTGACTCCGACCCCGCAGCTATGGTTTTAACTGTGAAATAATTATTGTTTGATATGACTTGCTTTTATTTTCATGCTAAAGTTTTAATTTAGGTATTCAGTTTTCGGCGAATAAACTCGAAGTTAGTTATGTTTCTACATAAAGATATGTGCAGACAATTTTTTTTTTTTTTTTTTTTTTGACGATGAAAAGTATTCTTTTAAGTTGACATTTTATTGTTTTTATTTATTTCGGTAAATTAATTTGGTATTAATCTAAAAAATTATTTTCGTCAACAGGGGAAAAAGAAACGATTTTTTTTTTTTTTTTTTTGATATGATGTATTTATTTTAATGAGCTTATTCATTTTAATTATTATTTTTTCGTTCTGAAAGCTGTTAAAGATTTTTTTTAATGGAAAAAAGTGTATTAGCTGCTTTGTTTAAAAGGTGTTGCTTTTTTTTTTTTTTACGAATCTAATTTTTTGAGATGTGTGAGGAATATTTTATTCCTAGAAATTAGCTTAAAATATTTAAAAAATATGTTTGAAACAATTTGCGATTTTAGCTATTTTTGAGAAAATTGATAAAGTACTAAAAAGTAGTACGGGTATACGGGAAAGTAGGCTCGTATAGTTCTAGACGGAACTTCTTGTTAGCCTACTTTCCCAGTAAAAGTCAGAAAAAAAAGAAGAAAAAAGCATGAAAGAAGGCTTAATGCATCTTAAAAATATCGCGAAAAACGAAAAAAAAATCAAAAATAAATAAAATAATTAAATAAATATCGAAAAATTAAAAATTGGAAAGTAGAGTATTGAGATGGGGAAAAATGTCTGTCGGTCTGCCTGTCTGTCCCCCCCCCCTAATAACTTTTGAATGAATAGTCCGATTCGAACAAACGTTTTTTTGTTCGAAAGATCTCGGCGAGGACACCTCATTCCCATATTTCACTTTTTGATTTGAACTATTTTTTGTTCCATTTTGAACAGTTCAAAAAAACTTAACATTTGCACCTACGGGGAAACTGAAAGTCAATGTAGATTCCGTACTTGAAGGCGGATTTATTTGAAACAAATTTTGTTGGAAATAGCTCCTGAAGTCAAACTCCAGACTCCGACTCCGAGAATTTAGGGGCACCTGACTCCGAGTCCGACTCCTGTGCCCGACAATTAATCGGACTCCGAGTCCCCGACTTCGACACTGACTTCGTAGCTTTGGCAAAAATTTATACGCGGAGTACAAATGACTGACTCCGATTCTTGGATATTCGTCTCCGACTCCTTTATTCCAAAATGAGATTGACTCCGACCCCGCAGCTATGGTTTTAACTGTGAAATAATTATTATTGATATGACTTGTTTTTATTTTCATGCTAAAGTTTTAATTTAGGTATTCAGTTTTCGGCGAATAAACTCGAAGTCAGAACAGTTAGTAATCCAA
The DNA here is from genome assembly GCF_026930045.1 of Uloborus diversus. NCBI lineage: Eukaryota > Metazoa > Arthropoda > Arachnida > Araneae > Uloboridae > Uloborus > Uloborus diversus. The sequence continues at coordinate 75,305,631 of NC_072736.1, read as the reverse complement.
AGTTGTGAAGCACAAAAATTGCAAAATTATTGCAGACACGTGTTTCGGTGTTACAAGGAACACCTTTTTCAATGCTAAGAAGTGTGAGCTTCTGGATGAAAAGTCATCCGGCTTTTCTCTCAGCAATAATTCGTCCCAGAACGCAGAATCTTTATTAATACACCATTAAATGATTTTAAAAATTGCTAAAACCAAAGAATGAAATAGATATTTTTAGGAAGGATTGCCATTTTTGTTACGGTATTTTATTGTATTTTAATTCTTTCTTTTTTTCAGAACTATTTTACGGACGTTTTACTCTATTTATTTTAGATAAAATAGATTGTGCGTATTTTAATTGATTATTTTTTTTCGTTTCGCTGTACTAGCAATGCGGATTTAAATTCAATACTTTCTTTTCTTCAAGGATATGCGGAAAGATAATCTTACATATTAACAAGAAGTTCTGTCTAGAACTAAACGAGCCTACTTTCCCATATACCCCTACTGCTTTCTAGTACTTGATCAATATTCTCAAAAATAGCTAAAATCACAAATTGTTTCAAAAATATTTTTTAAATATTTTAAGCTGATTTCTACGTGTAAAATATTCCTCACTCATCTTTAAAAAATAAATAAATAAAAATAAAGCAGCACCTATTACACAAAGCAGCTAATACAGTTTTTTCCGTTAAAAAAATTCTTTAACAGCTTTAAAAACGAAAAAATAATAATTAAAATTAATGAGCTCATTAAATTAAATGCATCATATCAAAAAAAAAATCGTTTCTTTATCCCTTGTTGCCAAAAATAATTTTTTAAATAAATTATTGCAATTACCAAAATAAATAAAAACAATAAAATGTCAACTTAAAGAAATAATTTTCATTCTAAAAAAAAATCGTCTGCGCATATCTTTATGTAGAAACATAACTAACTTCGAGTTAATTCGCCGAAAACTGAATGCCTAAATTAAATTTTAGCGTGCAAATAAAAACAAGTCATATCAAGAATAATTATTTCACAAATAAACCATAGCTGCGGAGTCAGAGTCGGAGTCAATCTCATTTTGGGATAAAGAAGTCGAAGTCGAATATCCAAAAAATCGGAGTCGGTCATCAGTCCTCCGTGTATAAATTTTTGCCAAAGTACGAAGTCAGAGTCGAAGTCGGGGAGTAGGAGTCCGATTAATTATCGGGCACAGGACTCGAGTCGGAGTCAGGAGCCCCTAAATTCTCGGAGTCGGAGTCTGGAGTTTGGCGTCAAGAGCTGTTTCCAACAAAATTTGTTTGAAGTAAATCCGCCTTCAAGTACGGAATCTACATTGACTTTCAGTTTCCCCGTAGGCGCTAATGTTAAGGGATTTGAACTGTTCAAAATTGAACGCAAAATGGTTCAAATCAAAAAAATATTTTATATACAAGTTTCTCTTCAAAAGTTCTTTTCTACGAAGTTTGTTTGAAGCAAATTAATCTCACAGTTCGGAATTGCCTTGAATTTCCCCGTAGGCGCTAATGTTAAGTTTTTTTGAACTGTTCAAAATTGAAAAAAAAAATAGTTCAAATCAAAAAGTAAAATATGGGAATGAGGTGTACTCGCCGAGATCTTTCGAACAAAAGAAAGTTTGTTCGAATCGGACTATTCATTCAAAAGTTATTAGGGGGGGGATAGACAGACAGACCGACAGACATTTTTCCCCATCTCAACACCCTACTTTCCAATTTTTAATTTTTCAATATTTATTTAATTATTTTACTATTTTTTGATTTTTTGATTTTTTTTTTTCGCGATATTTTTAAGATGCATTAAGCCTTCTTTCATGCTTTTTTCTTCTTTTCCTGACTTTTACTGGGAAAGTAGGCTAAAAACTGCGTGTATGTTTGTGTGTATCTCTGACAGTCTAACTTCTTCTGAACGCCAGATAATTGACGATCGAACCAGGTAGCAATAAATTCATAAAAATATGGAACAATGCAAAGTTGACCCATACGATTCAAAGTAACCGCGAATGAGTGTATGTGAATACAAAGACCCACTAATATCACGGCAGAATCATAAAATGCTTAGAATCTAATGAAGCTAATTTTTATTAGACAAAAGCGAGGATGTCCCACAAATAACTGTGTTATTTATTATTATTTTTTTCATTGTCAGTTACGTAAAACAAATAAAACTGCGTTAAAGTTACCCTATGGATGAAAAGAAATCCTCCAGAAGCGGACATCGCTTTATTTCCGCTTTTGCTGGATTTACTGTTATTATTTTTTAAACAACTTTAAGTTCACTTCTTTTATGTTTAAAAAGGAATCCTTGTAACCCCCGAAACTCGTGTCTACAGTTTCTTACGAACTTATTGTAACATTGTTTTATTATCTGTTACTTTTAGAACAAAGGTAATTAATTATTTTTCTACGTTATGGTTTATGTTTTTTTTTTTTTTTTTTTTTTGTCTTCATATTATGAATGGTCAAGTTGAATTTTGTGAAAAGAAAAAAAAAATATGAAAGTGAACACAAATTTCAATTAAATAATCTTACTGGCTCAAAATTGTTCCTGGAAAACAAACATTTTAAGTTCACGAGTAAATTTTTTGAGGAGATAACTACGGCTGACCAGAACTTCGGTTCTATTATTTCGTTGCATAAACCATTCATTTTGACATTAACAAATCTTCCGTAACAAATAAACGGCTGTGAACAACTTTTAGTTTTTTAATTTGATTTTTTCCCAAACTAATAGCTTTGAAATCAGTAGCGTTTGCTTGAACGCCGACGAGACATATTTAAATATTTTCTTTCAATGTTCTTCATTTGTGGATTTTTGAATTAAATCCCTTACTAAAATATTTCTACATTGAATTTTAATGTAAAATTTTTTTTTTTTTTTGGGGGGGGGGGAATAGTTATAACGTTTGAGCACATCGATGACATTGACGTAGATTATATCTGCGATGTTATTTAAATCGTTTTTTGTTAAAATAGCTTAAGTCAACACTGTTCCTAATAAGCTGACTTTCGTCCTTTCAACAAAAACTCATTTATTTTTGAGCTTAAGTCTTATAATTTTGAAACACAAGAATGAATCAATAAAATTTTTCCATTAGAGTTTTTTTTCTTTTAAGTGTTTTTAAGTACAAGAAATTTTATTTACCTTTCTGAAAATATCTCGTTCAAAATTAGCAAGCAAAATTAATGTGTAAAATATAAATTGAAAATCTTGGAAAATATGCAAAAAATTTTCACTCCGACCATTTTTTTACATTTAATAACAAATATTTTCTAAATTCCCAAGAACTTTAATGAAATAAAATAACTTTTATAAACCTTTTCATAATTTCTTTTTTTTTAACTGAATATTTATCTTTTTTTTTATTGTAAGATCATCTGGTGTAAATATATGTTCTCATTCTTAATGTAATGTCGTAGTTGGTTTTTTTTTTTAATGTTTTTTTGAAGAAAAAAAATCATTTATTTCTATTCCCTTTTTGCACCAAATTATTAAGTAATCAAAAACAGTCATTTTGCATTTGTACAAAAACCTAAAGTTATTTCAAAAAATATAATTCTCCCTGTAGCAAAAAAAAAAAACACCTTGAAATTCACGTAAAAGTACAATTTTTTCTGCTGAATGAAGCTGAAACTGATTTAAAAATATAATTTTTCCTGCTGCCAAAAACTGAGATTAAAACAAAGTATAATTTTTTCCTGCTGAAAAAAAAACTGAAATTCATGCAAAAATATAACTTTTCCTTCTGCAAAAACTGATATTCATACAAAAATATAATTTTTCCCGCTGTAATAAAACAGGATTCATGAAAAACTTTCTTGCTGTAAAAAAATGAGATTAAAAGGAAATGTAATTTTTCCTGCTAAAATGAATTTTGAAATTCTGTTATGTCTTGTAAAAAAAAACATGGTACACATTTAGAATAAAAAAATATATTTATTTAGTATTCAATATAATACTATTTTCGTCATAATATATCTAAAAATAGACAAAATAATTTCACATCAATCGATAAACAGTATAATTTTTCCGTGCGAGAAAACATTGTAATGATAGTAAACTAACATGCAGATTTTTAATTTGTTTCATGGTATTGCACAAAATACTCTAATCGAATAGCGGTAGAAAAGTACACCATTCGCTGTTCGCTAAATATTTCACCGAAAAATTCTGTATTAATGTGTGTAAATAATCACAATTTAATGAAATGCACTACATATGTCAATATAAAGAGAATAACAAGCAACTACTAAAATTAATTCGTCAAAATTACAGAGCACAAAGCTAACCTTTCAATTTTGTAAATAATGAAGCAGCGAAATGTATACAGACATACTTTTTCATTAAAATATTTCCATAAAAACAAATTAGTTTGCTTAAACCACAAGAAATGTTAAATAACAAGTAAAAAAAATTAGAGTTCGAAAAAAATAACAAAAAGTAAGCTCACTCACTGCGTAAAAATGTCCATATTTCGTAAAATCCAATCGAAACAGAAAGTCTAAGTTCAAATTTGAGACTGCAGACTGTCTAAAACACCGTCTAACCGTATAACAGCGCGGGGGTTCCCGAACTCATCGTAGTTTACCAACCAAATGACGTTGGTGAGTCCGAATGAGTTATTGGAGTTTCTGCGATTAATTCTTTCACTAGATGAAAATCTTGCACGAGATGGTTGAACATCTGTTTCGTCATGGCGATAGAGACAGTTCACACCTTCGGGACAGACACCGTGTTGCTTGTACACTTCGCAGTTGACGCATTTCATCACGATTCTGTATTCCTGAATTAATTTCTCCTTCTCCATCGGATCGGTGATTTTTTTAAGGCACGGAGCGACGACATCAGAATCCCTTCGGCACGTCGGGCAGCTCTTCTTGGGTCGACGAAGCTCGGGAGGCAGGTCTTGGTTCACGTTTCTCCACGCTTTGATACAGCCGAAGCAGAATGTGTGGTCACAATTCTGCATTATCCCATACTTTCTGTCCGACTCACGCTCTTTCTCTGGGACGTTTTCCAAACAAATTCCACACAAGCTGTCGTTTTCCTTCATTGCGTCGCTTGCTTGAAATATATTAGAAGAAAATGCCATTTTTCAAACAACAGATGAAGCACCGTTGAAATTTTTTAAGCTTGGCTTTTTTTATGCTAAGTGGCCGTAGAAACAGCAGTCAACACTAGCGATTACTACACAACTAGAAATAGCACTCGCTGCTCTCCGAACAGCTGTAAAATTAACGTACACTTGCTCTCACTGCAACCAAATAGACTCTGCAAGTGAGCCAGACTGAATTCGCAATTCCAACTGTATGTAACGGGTTTAAACGACTATCAACAAGTAGGGGGCTTCTGAGTGAACAGGTTTCCTTAAAAAGCAGGATCTGATAATGTTTTGATTGACAGGGCGCGGAAGCATTTAATCCTTTTTTCTTTCCCTCCCCTTAACGGTTCGACTCAAGGTATTCGAGAGTGTGCCTCACACGTGGAACCATAGGAGGATTTTTTCTGGGGACGGGAAGGGAGGGCTATGCCCGGGCCGGGCGTTTGGAGAATCAGGGAAGGGGGGTGGCTACTCTCTCTCCGGATCTCACAATTTTAATGTACATTTATTTATTTTGTTATTTTCTTCCTATAACATGCCGTGATTATATTTCGTCCCAGCCCTCTCACCCCCAGAAAACTTTGAAGTGACTAATCTGTCAAATCCCCAGCCTAAAAAATATCGCTAAAATTAGAAAAGAAAATATGTACGCGTCAAGTTCAGTAGCAAGATTAAAACCGCTAAAAATTGAAACTGCCAGCATTACCAATCTTTCTCTTATTTTTATATCAAGTATTTTAACAGGAAAAAAGAAGGAGGGAGAACCTTTGAAAATTCAAAATATTTTTTTGTAAATAAAAGTTTTTGATAAGCAAATTATTGCTTTGAAAGGAAAATGGCTTTGGTGAGGTTAGGAGTTTTATTCAAACTTTGGTAGTGATAGGAGAAAAGGTTTAGTGTGCAAGGCAGGAAGGGGAGGAAAATTTAAAAACGTACCTTAGGTGGCTCGTACGGGCAGAGGGGGGGGGGCAAGGAGGCAACAGCCCCCTTACTTTCATAAGTAACGGGATCTTGTCCTTTCACTTTTCAGAACCAAAAATTAATGATGAATTGAAAATTATTTTTAATAGGGTCGATTGATTTATTTCACGACCGTAAAAATTTCAAATAAATGGGCTTTAATCATCTTACCACAAAATCGCCCGTCAAGATATGACGGGGGGGAAATGCTTCTACATTTGAACGAAGCAACTAACTGTTTGGTGATAGTTCGATATTTGAAATTTGAACAGTAACTCCAGTGTGTTAACTATAAATTCCAACAGTCAGCGTTCCTTTTTCATTCACCATAAATGACAGTCTTACAGATAAAACAGTTAAGTGACCGGATCCAGTTCAGCCTTGTCAAAATAAAGCATTTCGCTGCATGTGAAACATTGTCGAAAAATTTCCCCGTAGGAGCTAATGCTTAAGTTTTTTTGAACTGTTCGAAATTGAACGAAAAAATGTTCAAATCAAAAAATTAAGTATTCAAAGACTCGGAGTTGGAACCGATCATTTTTCCTTAACGTTTGCAACTCTCCCAATGTTTGCGGAGTCGGAGTGGAACTTTGTTTCAGATTAAAGAGTCGGAGTCGGATTTCCAAGATTCGGAGTCGGTCATTTTCCCTCCATGTACAATTTTTTACCAAAACTACGAAGTCTGAGTAGAAATCGGAGAGTCGGAGAGCCAATTTTCGGGCAAATGAGTCGGTGTCGGGGTCAGGTGCCCCTAAAATTTTTGGAGTGGGGAGTTGGTAGTCAAGAGCTATTTCCAACAAAATTTGCTTGAAGTTAATCCGCCTTCAAGTTCGGAATCTATATTGAATTTCAATTTCCCTGCAGGCGCTAATGTTTAAAGGATTTGAACTGTTCAAAATTGAACGGAAATTTCTTCAAATCAAAAAATTTATTTTCCATACATGTTTTTCCTCAAAAGTTTTTTCCTGCAAAATTTATGTGAAGTAAATTCGCCCCTAAGTTCGAGATTGCGTTAAATTTCCTCGTAGGGACTATATTTTTTTTTATTTTTTTTTATTTTATTATTATTATTATTATTATTATTATTTTTTTTTTTTTGAGCTGTTTAAAATTGAATCAAAAATTGTTCGAATCAAAAAATGAAGTATAGCAATGATTTGTCCTTGCCGAGGTCTTCCGAACAAAAGTGAAATTTGTTCGAATCGGACTACAAACTCAAAAGTTATTGGGGGGGGGGGGGGGACAGAGGAATCTGAATACCGTACTTTCCACTTATTAAATTTTCAATTTTTATTCAATTTTTTTTCCAGCATATTTTAAAGATGCGTTAAGCCTTTTTTCATATATTTTTCCTTCTTTCTCTGACTTTTACTGGAAAAGTAGACTAAAAAGAGCTTTTCGTTGCTTTAATTATTGCTTATCGGAAATGCATTTCTAAGATTTATTAGTTAATATTTCAGATTGAAACAAACTACTGCATTCTGTATTGAAGTGTTGAAGGAATCTTTGGAATCTATTTTTTCTAACTTTCTGTACATACTGCTCATCTAATGCCATAATAATCCTTGGCAACTCTAACCATTAAGACCTTGGTTTCGGCTCCATAATTTAGTCCCCCCCCCACCTCCCCATCGCATCAGTAAACACTCGTTATGCCGTACTTGTCGGAAGGTAACAAAAAGCGCAATATCCGAAAACGTGATTATAAACGAGGTCATAAAAAATAACGATTCAATTAAACGAACCAATTGAGATCTTGCAACTACAAACAGATTTATTTATTTGCATATTTTGAGGGTTTTCGTAATAAAACCAAAAGAAATGATTCTACCAATTTATCTTTTACGATAAGAAATTATAATAATTAAAAATAATAGTTTTGTTTTATAGTATAATACGATACGAACCGAAAATCGCACCGTCAAATGCAACAAATTATATATGAGGAAAACATCTCAGTTTTATTCATCTATTTAAGAAGAAAAGAAAAGGAAATCCTTTTTCTGAGAAATTAAACCTTTTTTTCTGCGATGCCAAATGTAAAGCAATATTTTTTTGAAAAAAATATATACAAATAAATACATTTAAAGTATTTATTTGTACTATTTTAAAAAAGGTGTTACTTTACATTTGGCATTGCATATTAAATGCATAAATACATTTTTTTAAAATTCTTATTAAGTTTTTATTCAATTTGTTTTTGAAATCAGCATTGCTTAAAGAACTGCGATCTGCAACACGGTTTTATTGATAGCTCACAAATGGGTCATAAGCAAAAATATCTTTTCTATGCATTAGGCTCATGCAAACATAAAATATACATTGAAATATTCAAAAAAAAAAAACGTGCATGATTTAATTTTTTGGTTCTAAAATGCTTAAATAGCTCCACACATGGATTTTTGGTTAAAGATTTCGGTGTTCCGTTCTGTCTCTTCAGAAAATTGCAACAAATCAATTGCAACAAATTATATGTGAGGAAAACATGTCAGTTTTGTTCATCTATTTAAAAAGAAAAGAAAAGAAAATCCTTTTTCTGAGAAATTAACTTTTTTCTTTTTCTGCGATGCCAAATGTAAAGCAATATTTTTGAATAAAATATGTACAAATAAATACATTTAAAGTATTAATTTGTATTTTTTAAAAAAGTATTACTTTACATTTGGCATGGCATAATAAATGTATAAATGCATTTTTTAAAAATCCTTATTAAGTTTTTATTCTTTTTGCTTTTGAAATCAATATTGCTTTAAGAACTGCGATCTGCAACAGTGTTTCATTGCTAGCCCACAAATGGGTCATAAGCAAAAATATTTTCTATGCATTAGGTTCAGGCAAACATAAAATATACATTGAAACATTGAAAAAAGATGCATGATTTAATGTTTTGGTATTAAATTGCTTAAATAGCTCCACACAGGGATTTTTGGTTAAAAAACTCGGAGTTCCGTTCTGTCTCTTCAGAAAACGGGACACTTCAGTAAGTGCGGTGACATCGGGGCTGGATACCTGAAAGCGGGACTCTAACATACAAAACGGGACGTATGGTGATCTTAGACAAACAAAAAGATTAAATTGTCTCCATGATTAAGTTTTATAGCCAGTTTCCCGAACTGCAATCTATGCAGTAAACCTGAAAAACATTTCATACTTTTGTGGAATTAGGGGTCAATTTAAAGAGCTCACTGTGAAGTGGAAAGGCTGATAACGTTCGATCAAAAGAAGTAGCAGGGGATAGGCAGTGCCCTGTCCTGAAATTGTTGGGAATCCCAGGGGTAAGAGGGTTTTTAAACATGCCCTCTGAATCAAGCCAAATCCCAACAATTCACGTATTTTCTTTTACAGATAGAGAAATATGTTAGAGCAGGAGAGACGAAAATCATCTTGTCGTATGCATTGCTGACCCCTTGAATTCGTTGGAAATAATCCTCCAGGCTGAGTGACATGAGCACCTACATTAAAATGGGATTAATAAAGAAACTGCTGATAAAGGGAGGCGGCTGACCATCACGATCCCGTTTTGTTAGGTGAACCATTGTATTATCTTCAGAAACAGCAGTACGATTGGGGAAAGAGAAGGATTCTGACCAAAAGTTGATTTCAAGAATTACGCGGCGGGGAGGGTGGACCAGAAGGATTTGAGGAAGCTTCGGACAACGCCCTCTTTCTTGCTTCCAATACGTCTGCGGGTAACTCATGTAAAATCAACAAGGAACTCATCCTGCCAATCTCAGATTTTCATGATACTTTCAGAAATATTCCTTTTTCCTGTCTTTAATTTTGATATAATTTTTCAAAAAATAATTTTTCATTCATTAATTAATGTTTTAATTTCGTTTGTAAGCTGCCTTTGAAAAAAAAAAGCTTGCCAGCAGTGCTTTAAAATGTTATAACTCAAGTTCTGTGGAAACTATATTGCTATATCAAATCTCATTTTAACCCATAAAGTGGATCGTTCCTCTACCCCTAAACGTGCAAAAAATATCTCACCCATTGTGAAAAAATTCCTCTATTTGGAACCAGCGCATCGGCACGCACATGCTCTGAAAATGCCAGCTACTCTGTTGTCAACCCCCCCCCCCTTATTTCTCATCAAGGTGGAACCCAAATTGACAGCTCATTCACCTCCTTGGGTCTTAGAATAGACCTTTTCATCTATTCAAATTCACGTCATCTGGATTTTCCCCATTGAAGCTTCGTTTCCTTGTAGTTTTGCTAAACAGTCATCGTTCTCAGTTCATCTTATTTACGAGCTGCCTGCTGTAATTTTGAAGCAGTAAACTCAATTTATCTTCGCAGTTCAGAAATATAATTTAAAATAAAGCCTTCAATCTTTTCTTCAGAAATTAGAGTAAAATTTTTCCAAAAACCCAAGCTTATATATAGAAACAAGCAAAAATTATTTTTGTTCAGTACTATGCTAAGGTTGTTCAATCCAGGGCTGTGGAGTCGGAGTCGGACTGATTTTGTGGTAAAGGAGTGGAGTCGTTCGAAACATGCCGACTCCGACTCCTGGTTTCTTTTTTTTTCTTTAATTTTCACTGACTCTCCTAGCAATTTTTAAAAAACTGACTACCAATTAATTTGATTGCACGTATAAAGGCCTACTAATAAGAAAGGAACTGTCATTGTGGCAGTCAGCTGACTTGATTGTTTATCGAGGTTTCTTTAACAGCTACCTAAGCCGTAATCTCCTAGTTTGCTTTTAACTTTATTTAACTGATAGCAACTGTAAGCAAACAGTTTTGTGCCTAACATTTTCAAAGTAATCACTTTCATATAAAAATAATAATTTTTTTTTACCTCGATCTCAGTTATAAAATAGTAAAATGAATGTATGTGTCGCTTGAGCAAGTCGGGAAACTTCTGAGAGGGTGCTTGGTAAATTCAAATAAGTGTTGGTACGAAAGCGCAAATCCAAAAGATCCGATAAAATATAAATGTTTTTTTTTTTTTAAATCTGACTAATAAGACTTTATCTAAGAAAGCTTGGTTATCACTAAAAAGTACAAAATAAAATTTGTACATGATTTATTGGTTACAACTCTCAATAATCGTTGTTAATTTTAAAATCATCATATTAAGTTCATTCTAAAGCTGCCAAAAAATTTTAAATTAAAATTGAGCCAAGAAATGTAGGTATAGTAAAAACAATTCGCAAAAAACTGTATACCGCCGCAATTTGTGTAAAATTTGCTCCAGACGTACATGTACCCCATCTCTCCCCGCCATATACGTGCAATATTTTGGTTGAAATTTTTAAGATGAAATTTAATATTTATTATTGGAAACATTTTTCAGAATTAAAGTATTTCAATTTTTATAAACTCTGAAATTAAGTTGAGATATCGCCCACCAGATGGGTGTCACCCAGGAGGGGGGACCGCCTCCTCTGAAGAAAAGTTTTTTTTTTGATGAAGCAAAAAAGTTTTCTTTCTCTCAAGTTACCGCTTTCAGAAACTGAAAGCACAGGATTAAATCTATATCTATTTGTTAAACATTGAAGGGGAGTAAATTAATTCTTTTCAATTTTTAAAACACTGATTTTTCAGTTATCTCACTTTAGAAATCGTAACTATTGGGTAATTTGGTTTTCAAATTGAACTTCTTACGTTGTCTTACATCTTAGGTTTACAATAAAATACAACGCAAAAATTTCATAAAAAGGAATCAATATTTGAATCAGTGTTTAAAGGTTTTCCCCTCTTCTCATAAGGGGGGAGGGGATTTGAAAAAATAAATAAATAAAAAAGCCGGAGTAGGAATCGGAGTTGGAGTCGTATGTTTCAAAATCCAGGAGTCGGAGTTGGCTATTTTTCTTCCGACTCCGCAGCCCTGGTTTATTCTAATTCAGTTGTTTGCTTAGATATATGTTAGTTTCTTCTTACTGTATATGAATATCGTATGAGTATAGAAGAAAGGCACTACAATGCACTAATAAACAGAAAATCGTAATTTTCGGACTTACGTCCTTCTGGCTCTACAGAAATATCAATTATACTTTTTTAAGTCATTAGCTTAATTTTACTCCGTTGTGTTTTTTATTTGTTACGTCTATCTTATCGCCATCGTATAATCTTAGATATTTTAATGTCTTTAAGCACACCTATACTTGTTTTCAAAATAAAAATTTAAATTCCTATTTCCATGGCCAATTTAATCCCCCCACCCCCACCCGACTACAGTAATAGTTCCTCCATTTTCTTTCGATTTTTGAAGTAGTTTTCACGATAAGACTGGAAATAAAATGCTGTGAAAATTACACAAAATTACCACCCAACATATGGATTGATAAAATGAGATTTTTTTTTTTTTAAGTTTTTAGATTCCAAAAAGGGTATAAGTTTCTGGCTTTTTGTGGGAAATCTTTCAGTAGATTTAATTTCGTAATGAATTTGTTATCATAGTAAAAAATAATTTAAGGAAGCCAAGAGTGCCAAACAAACTGGTAGCTAATGTAGAATTAGCGAGACCAGACGAGTGACCGAAGCAATGGTTCGGTTCAACTCGAGGATTGAAGGCGAGGCATGGTATATTCAATAAATTACCACTCAATAGCCAGGGCTAAAGCAGAAATACATGAAATACACAACCAACTCAGTCATTTCCTGCCGAGGACTGCAGTTTCGTGCTTATTAGCACTCATCAGCCCGGCATAGGAAAGTGACTGAGCTGGAGGTGGAAAACCTCTTAAGGAAGCCAGGAGTGCCAAACAAACTGGTAGCTAATGTAGAATTAGCGAGACCAGACGAGTGACCGAAGCAATGGTTCGGTTCAACTCGAGGAAAATTACTGAATTTCCAATTGGTACCAAAACATCCATTAGATATATTTTAATTACTCATGCTAAATTAATTTCTGGCAATCAAACGTAATACACAAGGAAGAACTAATTTTTCCTGTTGTGAAAAATTAATTTTCTAATATCCTTTTAAAAATATGGATTTAAAAATTTATTGAACATACATTTTTGATCTGTGACGCGCGCACAAGAAAGAGAAAAAATACTTTTCATATTCAGAAAAAAGATGCATTTTTATTGAATACATATCAATGTAAAAATCGAATAGTAATATCAAAAAGAAATCTTACAAATCCAATACACTATATAATTAAAGTAATAAGAATTTTTAATAATTTAAATAAATCTTAAAGGTTTCAGGTAATAAAGTGATATTATGAGAAGAAAACACAAATACAATTTTTTAGTAATAGAAGAATTACAAAAGTACCTTCATGGTGACTGGTTGGACTAAATGATACTTTGGCAATGTAAGGAAAATTCAGCAACTTCAATTATTTAATGCTTAAATCATAAAAACTTAAAATATGTATGTTACAATATGAAACAAATTGAAAACAGCCATGTACCTAAATATAAAGCAAGCCGGATGCTCTTTTTAAATACTGATAAAAGAGGAAATCTTGCTTGAATAATAAGAGAATTAGTATTGTAATGAAATAACAAAACGAAGCAAGCTACATAAGAAACACAATGTTGAGATATATAAAGCAAAGAGTCATCTAAAATGCAAAACAATTGAAAATATCATTTAAAATGCATCAAAAATGAAATTGAACAATATGAAAAATATTTTTAGCCATATGTAATTATTTAAACTTAAGTAATGAATGCAGCCAATTATTTTTGTGACGTGACACTATTATGCTTAAGAAAACTAGAACTAATAAAATTTAAAACTAATCCTTATCATTCCTGTATTTTCAACAAGATACTGAATGAAACTTCTATATTTTTTGAAAAGGCAATTACACAAACGTTCTGAAAGAGAAAACCAAATTTAAAATTAAAATAATCGCTATTTTCAGAATTTTCAATATAGTATTATACAAATAATTTGGGATAAAAGTGACATAAATTAAAATTAAATTATTAATGCTGTATGATAAATTTTGAAGCATGGATCAGCACAAAGTCCGACATCACATTCTTCACATTCGAATCGTGTTTCCCGTCTCATGCGCTTGCCATTATCATTGGTCTTGCAGCAACACACCGCACACTTTCTGGATGGATTTTTTTTTCTTGCAGGTTCTTTTACATATGAAGGTAAATGCCTCCCTAACAATCGCGCTACATTATCAGTAGTTTTGACTGTAGCATTCGTTTTAGAAGAATTTACACTGATGCTTTCCTCTATAAGTCTTTCCACAAGTTTCAAACAAAACTCTATATGAGTTAAAGTCCCTTGTTTTTTTTTTTTTTTTGTATAAAACGAATGCGTTCCACTCAATTTGGCTCAACAAATAGCGAAAAATTTTCTTGTAATACTTACGTTGCCGATTCCTAGCCACAGGGTAATATGAAATACACTGATCGGATCGGTCAACTCTTAACATTGTATTGTTATAAAAAAACTAATGCCTTTGATTTAAATATGGCATTAGATTTTGTATGTTTGGGCTGTACTTGAACCATTTCATTGTTATGGAGTGTACTAAGCATGATTACCGGCTTTTTGTCCTTCCATTTCATCACGCAAATTTTTCCTTTTTGAAAGGCTGTGATTTCAACTTTTCTTAGTTCTGTGGTCTTCAGCAAAGGAGGCAGTCCTTTTCTGTTCGATTTCATGGTTCCACAAATATCAGTTTTTTCCTGTATGAGGATTTCCGCTAGCTCCGGAGATGTATAGAAATTGTCCGTTGTTAAGCAGTAACCCTTCCCAGTAAGATAACTAAACAAAGAAAGAACACTTTTGGTGGACAGTCCAAAATCATCAAAGTCGGAATTAAATGCCGTATCTTTTCCTGTGTAAATAACGGAATTCCATATATAACCGCTCTGAGATTCACAAAGCTGGTAGAATTTTAATCCCAAAGCGAGCTCTTTTGCTTGGAATGTATTGTTTCCACGCTAGGCGCCCCTTGAATGCTATCAGAGACTCATCTATTGATATATTTTGTTTCGGAATGTAAACCGTCTTAAATCTGTGAACAATTTTGTCGTGTAAGTCATAAATTTTTCTTAACTTTGGATTTGGATGGTGCTGGTGTTAAAATTTGATGAATCATTCTCAAAATGCAAAAATTTCATGATGAGACCACACCTTTTTTCGGTCATTATTTTCTTGAAAATTGGGGTATATATTGATGGTCTTTTAGACCAAAACCATTTTTCTACAGGTTTCTGTACTACTCCCTGCAATAACAACAATGATATAAATCTTTTCATTTCATCCTCATTGGTATTCTGCCAGGATAAAGCTCTCGATCCAGGAGTAAGTTCGGAATTTTCAAAACAAAATATGCAGCATATTCGTTGGTTTCGGACACAATGAACGAAACAATGTCTCTGTCAAAAAATAAATTGAAATACTCCAAAGGATCTTCCAAGTCTCCCACTACATACTTTATTCCAGGATTTCCAGTAAATTGAAATTGTGGAGGGCTCATCTGTGCAAATGTTGAATCAAGTTTGCACCAATCTCTAACGCAATCCAGTGAATCATCATCCGATTCACTTTCTGGAGAATAATATTCTTCCTTTGAAGACTCTATGAAATTCTCCAACTCAGAATCACTACTCATATTTTCTCTATAATATCACTCTAAAAAAATTTTTTTCGTCTTTCTCTAGTTGAAAATTACTATCGAATGCAGACTACTGCATTCTTGAACCCCTATTTATGCTGAGAGTAACAAAAGGTCCAAATATGTACGTCACATGATATAGCGTTTAAGTACTTATTAAAAAAAAGCGTTTAAGTACTTATTTCAAGTGAAAAAATTTACTCCTTTGTGCACAACAAACAGCTGCAAACAATATGATTCCAGCATTGTAAGGATGAGTAACTAAAGCTTCAAAGCTTATCTTAGTTTGAGGTATTATTCAGCGAACATTTTCTTATCAATCAGCTGGGAATGTCTCCATCATGTGCGATCACTGTTCTCTTACTTTATGAAAAGAACTTAAAAAGATGTCCCCCTTCTGACGCTCTAACTGATGGATCTGCATTCATGTGTATGGAACATACAAAGGGGATGCAAGTGTCAGGAGAAGGTCTCCGAGGAGTATACCTAACTAGGTTTCAAACTTTTACCATTTCAATATCACGACACCATTTTGATACCATGGCACTTCACGGCGCACTGTGGTTCAAGGGCGGAAAAAATAGCCATTTTTAAGTTTTAAGATAAAAAAATTTCATGCCGTAATTACTTAGCCCTTGAATTGTAGCAACTTACTCCATAAGAGATTTTTGAAAAACAAAATTCGTTTTTATAAAAATAAGCCAAGATTGTTGAACAATTATGCTTTTACTTTTTTCGGACATACGTCTTATACTTCAGTTTTTATTCATTCGTTCAATAAGCAGGACCAAAATTTAATCAAAGTCATTTCTGATTGGTTTTTCACACTTGTAGGATGCATATTACATCGTAGTTAAAAATTAAAAATTCATCAAAATTGAAAATTACCTGAAATAAAAAAACATTATTTTCTAAAAAATATAATGAAAAATATTGTTGAATATACTTTTCTTCAGAAATTAGAGTAAAATTTTTCCAAAAACCCAAGCTTATATATAGAAACAAGCAAAAATTATTTTTGTTCAGTACTATGCTAAGGTTGTTCAATCCAGGGCTGTGGAGTCGGAGTCGGACTGATTTTGTGGTAAAGGAGTGGAGTCGTTCGAAACATGCCGACTCCTGGTTTCTTTTTTTTCTTTAATTTTCACTGACTCTCCTAGCAATTTTTAAAAAACTGACTACCAATTAATTTGATTGCACGCCTACTAATATAAAGGCCTACTAATAAGAAAGGAACTGTCATTGTGGCAATCAGCTGACTTGATTGTTTATCGAGGTTTCTTTAACAGCTACCTAAGCCGTAATCTCCTAGTTTGCTTATATTTTAACTTTATTTAACTGATAGCAACTGTGAGCAAACAGTTTTGTGCCTAACATTTTCAAAGTAATCACTTTCATATAAAAATAATAATTTTTTTTACCTCGATCTCAGTTATAAAATAGTAAAATGAATGTATGTGTCGCTTGAGCAAGTCGGGAAACTTCTGAGAGGGTGCTTGGTAAATTCAAATAAGTGTTGGTACGAAAGCGCAAATCCAAAAGATCCGATAAAATATAAATGTTTTTTTTTTTTTAATCTGACTAATAAGACTTTATCTAAGAAAGCTTGGTTATCACTAAAAAGTACAAAATAAAATTAGTACATGATTTATTGGTTACAACTCTCAATAATCGTTGTTAATTTTAAAATCATCATATTAAGTTCATTCTAAAGCTCCCAAAAAATTTTAAATTAAAATTGAGCCAAGAAATGTAGGTATAGTAAAAACAATTCGCAAAAAAACTGTATACCGCCGCAATTTGTGTAAAATTTGCTCCAGACGTACATGTACCCCATCTCTCCCCGCCATATACGTGCAATATTTTGGTTGAAATTTTTAAGATGAAATTTAATATTTATTATTGGAAACATTTTTCAGAATTAAAGTATTTCAATTTTTATAAACTGTGAAATTAAGTTGAGATATCACCCACCAGATGGGTGTCACCCAGGAGGGGGGACCGCCTCCTCTGAAGAAAAGTTTTTTTTTTTTTGATGAAGCAAAAAAGTTTTCTTTCTCTCAAGTTACCGCTTTCAGAAACTGAAAGCACAGGATTAAATCTATATCTATTTGTTAAACTTTGAAGGGGAGTAAATTAATTCTTTTCAATTTTTAAAACACTGATTTTTCAGTTATCTCACTTTAGAAATCGTAACTATTGGGTAATTTGGTTTTCAAATTGAACTTCTTACGTTGTCTTACATCTTAGGTTGACAATAAAATACAACGCAAAAATTTCATAAAAAGGAATCAATATTTCAATCAGTGTTTAAAGGTTTTCCCCTCTTCTCATAAGGGGGGAGTGATTTGAAAAAATAAATAAATAAAAAAGCCGGAGTAGGAATCGGAGTTGGAGTCGTATGTTTCAAAATCCAGGAGTCGGAGTTGGCTATTTTTCTTCCGACTCCGCAGCCCTGGTTTATTCTAATTCAGTTGTTTGCTTAGATATATGTTAGTTTCTTCTTACTGTATATGAATATCGTATGAGTATAGAAGAAAGGCACTACAATGCACTAATAAACAGAAAATCGTAATTTTCGGACTTACGTCCTTCTGGCTCTACAGAAATATCAATTATACTTTTTTAAGTCATTAGCTTAATCTTACTCCGTTGTGTTTTTTATTTGTTACGTCTATCGTATCGCCATCGTATAATCTTAGATATTTTAATGTCTTTAAGCACACCTATACTTGTTTTCAAAATAAAAATTTAAATTCTTATTTCCATGGCCAATTTAATCCCCCCACCCCCACCCGACTACAGTAATAGTTCCTCCATTTTCTTTCGATTTTTTCATTAGTTTTCACGATAAGACTGGAAATAAAATGCTGTGAAAATTACACAAAATTACCACCCAACATATGGATTGATCAAATGAGATTTTTTTTTTTTTTTTTTAAGTTTTTAGATTCCAAAAAGGGTATAAGTTTCTGGTTTTTTGTGGGAAATCTTTCAGTAGATTTAATTTCGTAATGAATTTGTTGTCATAGTAAAAAATAATTTAAGGAAGCCAAGAGTGCCAAACAAACTGGTAGCTAATGTAGAATTAGCGAGACCAGACGAGTGACCGAAGCAATGGTTCGGTTCAACTCGAGGATTGAAGGCGAGGCATGGTATATTCAATAAATTACCACTCAATAGAAAGGGCTAAAGCAGAAATACATGAAATACACAACCAACTCAGTCATTTCCAGCCGAGGACTGCAGTTTCGTGCTTATTAGCACTCATCAGCCCGGCATAGGAAAGTGACTGAGCTGGAGGTGGAAAACCTCTTAAGGAAGCCAGGAGTGCCAAACAAACTGGTAGCTAATGTAGAATTAGCGAGACCAGACGAGTGACCGAAGCAATGGTTCGGTTCAACTCGAGGATTGAAGGCGAGGCATGGTATATTCAATAAATTACCACTCAATAGCCAGGGCTAAAGCAGAAATACATGAAATACACAACCAACTCAGTCATTTCCAGCCGAGGACTGCAGTTTCGTGCTTATTAGCACTCATCAGCCCGGCATAGGAAAGTGACTGAGCTGGAGATGGAAACCTCTTAAGGAAGCCAGGAGTGCCAAACAAACTGGTAGCTAATGTAGAATTAGCGAGACCAGACGAGTGACCGAAGCAATGGTTCGGTTCAACTCGAGGAAAATTACTGAATTTCCAATTGGTACCAAAACATCCATTAGATATATTTTAATTACTCATGCTAAATAAATGTCTGGCAATCAAACGTAATACACAAGGAAGAACTAATTTTTCCTGTTGTGAAAAATTAATTTTCTAATATCCTTTTAAAAATATGGATTTAAAAATTTATTGAACATACATTTTTGATCTGTGAGGCGCGCACACACACAAGAAAGAGAAAAAATACTTTTCATATTCAGAAAAAAGATGCATTTTTATTGAATACATATCAATGTAAAAATCGAATAGTAATATCAAAAAGAAATCTTACAAATCCAATACACTATATAATTAAAGTAATAAGAATTTTTAATAATTTAAATAAATCTTAAAGGTTTCAGGTAATAAAGTGATATTATGAGAAGAAAACACAAATACAATTTTTTAGTAATAGAAGAATTACAAAAGTACCTTCATAGTGACTGGTTGGACTAAATGATACTTTGGCAATGTAAGGAAAATTCAGCAACTTCCATTATTTAATGCTTAAATCATAAGAACTTAAAATATGTATGTTACAATATGAAACAAATTGAAAATAGCCATGTACCTAAATTTAAAGCAAGCCGGATGCTCTTTTTAAATGCTGATAAAAGAGGAAATCTTGCTTGAATAATAAGAGAATTAGTATTGTAATGAAATAACGAAACGAAGCAAGCTACATAAGAAACACAATGTTGAGATATATAAAGCAAAGAGTCATCTAAAATGCAAAACAATTGAAAATATCATTTAAAATGCATCAAAAATGAAATTGAACAATATGAAAAATATTTTTAGCCATATTTAATTATTTAAACTTAAGTAATGAATGCAGTCAATTATTTTTGTGACGTGACACTATTATGCTTAAGAAAACTAGAACTAATAAAATTTAAAACTAATCCTTATCATTCCTGTATTTTCAACAAGATACTGAATGAAACTTCTATATTTTTTGAAAAGGCAATTACACAAACGTTCTGAAAGAGAAAACCAAATTTAAAATTAAAATAATCGCTATTTCAGAATTTTCAATATAGTATTATACAAATAATTTGGGATAAAAGTGACATAAATTAAAATTAAATTATTAATGCTGTATGATAAATTTTGAAGCATGGATCAGCACAAAGTCCGACATCACATTCTTCACATTCGAATCGTGTTTCCCGTCTCATGCGCTTGCCATTATCATTGGTCTTGCAGCAACACACCGCACACTTTCTGGATGGATTTTTTTTTCCTGCAGGTTCTTTTACATATGAAGGTAAATGCCTCCCTAACAATCGCGCTACATTATCAGTAGTTTTGACTGTAGCATTCGTTTTAGAAGAATTTACACTGATGCTTTCCTCTATAAGTCTTTCCACAAGTTTCAAACAAAACTCTATATGAGTTAAAGTCCCTTGTTTTTTTTTTTTTTGTATAGAACGAATGCGTTCCACTCAATTTGGCTCAACAAATAGCGAAAAATTTTCTTGTAATACTTACGTTGCCGATTCCTAGCCAGAGGGTAATATGAAATACACTGATCGGATCGGTCAACTCTTCCCATTGTATTGTTATAAAAAAACTAATGCCTTTGATTTAAATATGGCAGTAGATTTTGTATGTTTGGGCTGTACTTGAACCATTTCATTGTTATGGAGTGTACTAAGCATGATTACCGGCTTTTTGTCCTTCCATTTCATCACGCAAATTTTTCCTTTTTGAAAGGCTGTGATTTCACCTTTTCTTAGTTCTGTGGTCTTCAGCAAAGGAGGCAGTCCTTTTCTGTTCGATTTCATGGTTCCACAAATATCAGTTTTTTCCTGTATGAGGATTTCCGCTAGCTCCGGAGATGTATAGAAATTGTCCGTTGTTAAGCAGTAACCCTTCCCAGTAAGATCACTAAACAAAGAAAGAACACTTTTGGTGGACAGTCCAAAATCATCAAAGTCGGAATTAAATGCCGTATCTTTTCCTGTGTAAATAACGGAATTCCATATATAACCGCTCTGAGATTCACAAAGCTGGTAGAATTTTAATCCCAAAGCGAGCTCTTTTGCTTGGAATGTATTGTTTCCACGCTAGGCGCCCCTTGAATGCTATCAGAGACTCATCTATTGATATATTTTGTTTCGGAATGTAAACCGTCTTAAATCTGTGAACAATTTTGTCGTGTAAGTCATAAATTTTTCTTAACTTTGGATTTGGATGGTGCTGGTGTTAAAATTTGATGAATCATTCTCAAAATGCAAAAATTTCATGATGAGACCATACCTTTTTTCGGTCATTATTTTCTTGAAAATTGGGGTATATATTGATGGTCTTTTAGACCAAAACCATTTTTCCACAGGTTTCTGTACTACTCCCTGCAATAACAACAACGATATAAATCTTTTCATTTCATCCTCATTGGTATTCTGCCAGGATAAAGCTCTCGATCCAGGAGTAAGTTCGGAATTTTCAAAACAAAATATGCAGCATATTCGTTGGTTTCGGACACAATGAACGAAACAATGTCTCTGTCAAAAAATAAATTGAAATACTCCAAAGGATCTTCCAAATCTCCCACTACATGCTTTATTCCAGGATTTCCAGTAAATTGAAATTGTGGAGGGCTCATCTATGCAAATGTTGAATCAAGTTTGCACCAATCTCTAACGCAATCCAGTGAAATCATCTTCCGATTCACTTTCTGGAGAATAATATTCTTCCTTTGAAGACTCTATGAAATTCTCCAACTCAGAATCACTACTCATATTTTCTCTATAATATCACTCTAAAAAATTTTTTTTTCGCCTTTCTCTAGTTGAAAATTACTATCGAATGCAGACTACTGCATTCTTGAACCCCTATTTATGCTGAGAGTAACAAAAGGTCCAAATATGTACGTCACATGATATAGCGTTTAAGTACTTATTCAAAAAAAGCGTTTAAGTACTTATTTCAAGTGAAAAAATTTACTCCTTTATGCACAACAAACAGCTGCAAACAATATGATTCCAGTATTATAAGGATGAGTTACTAAAGCTTCAAAGCTTATCTTAGTTTGAGGTATTATTCAGCGAATATTTTCTTATCAATCAGCTGGGAATGTCTCCATCATGTGCGATCACTGTTCCCTTACTTTATGAAAAGAACTTAAAAAGATGTCCCCCTTCTGACGCTCTAACTGATGGATCTGCATTCATGTGTATGGAACATACAAAGGGGATGCAAGTGTCAGGAGAAGGTCTCCGAGGAGTATACCTAACTAGGTTTCAAACTTTTACCATTTCAATATCACGACACCATTTTGATACCATGGCACTTCACGGCGCACTGTGGTTCAAGGGCGGAAAAAATAGCCATTTTTAAGTTTAAGATAAAAAATATTTCATGCCGTAATTACTTAGCCCTTGAATTGTAGCAACTTACTCCATAAGAGATTTTTGAAAAACAAAATTCGTTTTTATAAAAATAAGCCAAGATTGTTGAACAATTATGCTTTTACTTTTTTCGGACATACGTCTTATACTTCAGTTTTTATTCATTCGTTCAATAAGCAGGACCAAAATTTAATCAAAGTCATTTCTGATTGGTTTTTCACACTTGTAGGATGCATATTACATCGTAGTTAAAAATTAAAAATTCATCAAAATTGAAAATTACCTGAAATAAAAAAACATTATTTTCTAAAAAATATAATGAAAAATATTGTTGAATATACTTTTATCGGCGGCTTCCGGTGGGCTAAAATTTACTTATATCAATAGTTTACTCCTTCTTGTAAATAAACAACATTTTAGCTGCGACCACCTGCGACTGCAGTCGTGGCAGATATTTTTGTTTGATTTTCGCTATTTTCAAACACCAATATAGTAAACTAGAAAGTAACCCGTAACGGTATGACGGGAGTAAATTGCTTTTTTATCAAAGAGATTGGTCATCAAATTTGACATGCTCCAGACTAACGTATGTCACAGTTTCACTACTTTGCAGGAGAGCCTAAAACGTTTGTTTACTGTTTCCGAAAGTTGGAGCTCTTGAAACATTCATCAATAAATATAGAGGATTTTTTTAAACAGAATTACGTTGTTATGGCTTAATGCGGAGCATTATTCTACATGCAATGCAGTAGTAACCTGAAAATAACAATTTTTGTACCCGTTTTGTATGGCTTTAACGAAGATACATATGAGAAAGAAATTTTTAAAACTCATACAGAATTTTATATAAAAAGTTAAATAACCATTCTGTTCATAAAACAATGAAATTAGAAAATCATTAAACGTTTGAAATTTCTGATTTCATATTCGAAATCATTCTAGTATAAAGCTGTTCTCAGTCTGTCAACATTGCCAAAAAATATTGTTCGAGGGTATCAATTGCAGTAAATAAACCTTGCGTGTGGCATACAACTGATTTAATTTATATTTTTCGCTAGAAACAGAAATGAATTTGAACTATGGAGAAACCCCGATTTCACGTTCCTCAGTGGACTGAATCAAACATAAAGTACATAAAATATGGGAAAACGTCAATTCACATCAACAAAACATAAAATATTGGAAAACGTAAAATACGAGAAATATATAGAAAGCCAAAATCAAATAAGGAAACAAAAATAACAATAAAGGCTGCTACGATGACGCTTATAAAAAGTAAAAACGCGATATTTTACGAAAAGAACATTTTTGTACACACCAGTTTAGATCATTCTAACACATTTAGTTACGAATGCGGGCGTTTAGGTTGAAAATAGTCAGTAATAATGAGTCATTGAATCCAATGTAAGTACATCATCTTCCAGGATTGAAACACTTTGCAAAGTTTTTTCCTGGTCTTTATGATCAAGAAAATAGTTTATCACTATTTGTAAGCTCTTAAATGATCTTCATTGGCGGCCGAAAAGTCCATAAGGTCGGCTACCGGATGGAGCAGTAGCATTTCTGTTTTCACGGATTAACTTTCAACAGAGTGGATTATGTTTAAAAATGCACAGAAGGAAACACGTTGCGTAGTTTTAAATTATTTTTTCCCTTTTTTTTAACTGCAAAGGGAAAACGTAAAATGCAGAAAATTCATAAATAACAAACTTTTCATCCGGGTTAAATTAATATCATTAGTATACGGAAAAACTGGGACCTGATGATAAAAAACGTAAAATGCGGGGAAAACGAAGATTCGGGGGACGTAAAATCGCAGTTTCGCAGTGAATGCGATCAGCAAGCAGGAAAATAAATATTACCCTACAACAATTTTAACAATTTTCCATAGCATTTTTTGAGAGTATTCAGTCATTGAATTTTTTCCGCTTTTTTGTCGTTTTGAACCACTGTGCGGCGCCGCTCACCTCCAGGGGCAGATAGAAAAATTATTTTTATTGCTAAAAATTGAAAAGCGCACTCCCCTCCCCCATACAGTGTCTCATAACGAAGTTTTCATGACTTTAATTTTAATTTTTTTTCTTAGGATCCCTTAAGACCAATTAATCTACTTTAATATTATGCACTAATATACTTTGAATGTGAACGTAAAATACCTTTCTCATTTCAAACCAACTAAATACTAAACTCTATATAATTTCACCGAGATGCTATAAAATGAACGATTTTAATTAGGAGCATTGTCAAAATGATTATAGCACGAGGGCAAGGTATTAGATAAACCCATTCACCTTTTGAGTTTTTATGACTTAATTTAAATTTTTGATATAAAGTATTGTGTTATAAAGAAAATCATTGATTCATGTCATATTAGTTTTATTGAAGAATCCATGAACTATTTATATGCGAATTTCAAAGCAGTTGCTGATTAGTTCTTAAAGCCATGATACAGTTGAGATACATTTTGATACTACATGCCGTTTCCATTAATTTTACCGTTTTGCCAAAAAACTACAGTGTGATTCCTTTCATTTTGCATTTTTAAAAGCTGCAAAATAAATCTATTATTTCCCAGATAGCTTCCTGGATTGAAAAGACCCTTCTCGGGAAAATCTAAATTTTAAAAAAGAAACACGTTAAATATTGATTCCATTAAAGAAGAACGAATAGACGAATCGCGATATTACTATAATTTCTGAATTAACTGTAGAATAAAAAATAATAAATTGTTATAATTTTTTTTCGAAAACTCATAATAACCCAACATTCATATTTTTAAAATGATATTGGAACTGCTTGCAATCAAAGGCGCCCATATGCAAAATTGTAACGGGGAACTCAAATATTTTCCCCGTGGTTTAGCTGGATATTTTCTCCATAGAAACCGATTTCAGGACAGATTAGAGTCATTAAAATTTGACATTTTTAATAACTTATTCATTAATGGCTGGAGAAATGTTTTACATTTTTGCAAAGAAAAAAGTACTAAAAACAAGGAAGTTCTATTTTCAAAGGAAGGTCGGCTCGAGCTCCCCTTGCCCCCTATATGGGCGCCCATGGCTCGCATAAGCCCCGTTGTTATGTGTTTACAAGTTCTCCATCTTCCACTTTAGGACTAACTTGCAACAGTAAAGAATTTTTAATTCAATTTTGAAAAAATAACGCAAATGTTCATCAGTGGCGTGGCGAACACAATAGGGGTATTCATGGGTTCTTATCTATCAGCTGAGAATGTCTCCAGGAAGTGCAATCACTGTTCTTTATGAAAAGAACTTGAAAATACCATTTCCCCTTTCTGACACTCTAGGGATCTGCATTCATGTGGATGGAAAATACAGGCGACTTCCCTTTTCTCTTTTCGCCTTGCAAAGGAAACAATGGAGTACACTAGCTCGTTTACAATGAGATGCAAGTGTCAGGATCAGGTATACCCCGCAAGGGGTCCCAGTTGTAGAAAATGGCGGGAAATGAACCACCCTTTTAACATTTCAATATCAAGCCACCATTTTAACACAGCTAACCTCTCGCTGTCGCACTATAGGATAAAATGGCAACCCACTTTGAGAATTCTTGCTTTATTTATTTACTTTTTTTTTTAATTGTTAAAATGTTCACCATGAAAAACAATAAACATCGTACAATTAAAGATATCCAAACTAGTAAAGCTAAAATTTCCAATGAATGGTTCACGTATTTCGGAGCAGGGCTGACTCAAGCAGTGGGGTTCCCATAGGGTATAACTCCATATATGCCGTATACTCTCAAACATTTTTTATACATGCAGCGTATACCCTCAAGCTTCAAAAATTTTCATATTATGACACATTATGTATGTGATCGAATGCACATATTGTATATATGGGGGGGGGGGAAAGCAAACAGCAATAAAATGGAATCAACGGCATAAAAATTAAAATGAAACAAAATTAGCAATTAACCGAGAAAAATGTGATCAAAATATGTGTACATATTTCTTAGTACCATCGACAAAATACTTCCAAGTAGGAATTATTTGATTTTCTGGCCGATAATTTTTCAATCCGTTATATTGAAAGAACTGTTGGAATGATGGTTAACCGGAATGATAAAAACATGGGCAACAATTCTGTTGCAGAAATATTTTACAGAAAAGATTCTTATGATTTAAAATTGTGAAATATTATGAATAACTTTCTATTTATTTACCAGAATCGCTAAATAAAAGATTAAACATTTTATTTTGAAATTTCATCCGCAACGATCGTCATTATTCATGCGGAGCATTTTGGCTATTTCGACAGCAATCAGCTTTGTTTCAGGTTGAGTGAAACGAAATGTAACGAAGAAATTCGATGCAAAAAGATAGTGTACGTTTGTATAAAAACTCCTGTGAATAAAAAACATTTTCTAGTTCATTAATTAATCTATATAGTTTTTCATGTATATTCATAGTTCTTCGTAATCTGATGCATAAGCAAACTAAGAAGGGGAAAATGAAAATCAGCCCCCTGAACCCTTTCCGCCCCCTTTTAATCCCGTTATGTTAAACGTAGGTCCATTAAACAACTAAACAATAAGTATATAAAATAATAGCAAACTTCGAAACAATGCATAAAGTAAAAATGAATAGAAAATAATTGAGGTAATAAAACATTTGAATTGCAATCTATTGTCTGCCAATTTCTAATACAGTAGGCGCCGCTTAATGTGATCACGATTAATGTTATCATTCGCTTAATGTTATCAGAATCACGAAGTCCCGGAACAATTGTATGTTAACACAAGTTAAAAAAGTCGGATATTGTAATCAGCGTCTTCGTTTATTGTTATCACTTTTCCATAAACTTTCAATTTTTTCCCCGTTTTTGTTCCTCAATTAACAGAAATACATAGGCAAACCCTGACGAGACTAACTTTCTGTGTATCATTTTCTGGTTTTCAATAGCAATTCAAAATTTTTCTAAGAATGAAGCTATAGAAAGTTCGACCCAGTGACCACAGACTCCCCCTAAGAAAACTTTCTTTTGCACCTAAAAAAATTCAACCGCTGGACATGTTGCAGGCATTGATGTAGGACCTAAATTGTTGCCATTACTTTGTCAACTATTAAACCTCCTGGCGGCGAGCCCGAATATATTCGGAAATATTTTTATATTAAAAACGGCAGGCTACGAATATGTTCGGAAACTTTTTCGTACTGAAAACGGCAAGCTACGAATATATTCGTAGCGGCATTTTTCGCTTCCCCATTCGGTCACTCTAGCGTGTAATTGGAGGTGTGGTAGACTCTCCTTCAATTTGAATGGGAGGCGTGTTGCTGTCTGGCGTTGACGGGACCCAACGTGACCCAATATAGCTTCTCTCAACATATCACTACGATGAATGGCGCTTTTAAGTACTTTTAACGTTATTTTGTTATTTTATTTGAAACATACCCAGGTGTGTTTAAATACAACATCATTTAATTAGGAAAATAGGCATCATAAATCTTGAATGTGTATTAAAGGGGTGGGGGAATGGGGAGAGGACTATATGTACATACACAATTATACAATTTTAGGTGACAGGTACAACTCTTCCGTCACACGTAATATTTTCTCAGTTTGTCTCTTTTAACCGAAGTTTTGGGGGTAACTGGTCTTGGCTATGTATCATTTTGCGATAAACAACTTAAATTTTCAATCTAAACGTAGGTTCAAATTCTATAATTAGTAGTTCTGAAATAATAACAATATTAATAATAATGAGAAACTAAAACTGGAAACTAAACAGAGGAAAAACAAAAGCCTTACTTATAAGTATACAAAAAATACATATCTTCTGTATATAATGAAAACATCATATAGTTAAAGATTTGAACGAATTTTCCTTGATCATTTTAGAATGATTTCTGAACCTAATTGGTAACTAAACGACTAATTATTTCTTTTCGATGCTAGCCAGTTTATTTTTTTCACCTGCATGGGTCAGACGTGAAAAAATGATGATTAGAAAAATAAATTAAAAATGTTACTAACTCAAAAATCGAAATTTTTACGAGGGACGTTTATTACTTTACATGTCAATAAGTATCACAATTTTAAAGGCAAAACAGAGAGCTAAAAATGAACTGGAACTCGTTTCTGATAAAGTAAGATTTTCCTAATTAATGATTGAAGTGAGAGCGTTTGAAAAATTCTGCGTTTGAGAAATTGTAATTTTATATTATATTTCAATCTATGTTTTTCGAATTTCCATTTAATAATGAAAAATAACACTGTTGAATCATAAAACGTTGCACCGTATTATATTAGCATCAAGAAATAAATTATTTATATGCAGCAAAGAATGAGCGACATTAATAATAAAATATAACCGTACAGCATCCAACATTCATTTGAATTAAGATATTGTTTGAAATCAAGTCTTCCTTTATAAAGTGGTAAGGATTCATCGACAGCTACATCTTTTTCGGGTACAATATACAGATTTAAATTTATTGTTAATATATTCGTACACTTTATACATTTTTTTAAGTCCTGGATGGGGATGATTTCTTAAATCAAAAAAGAAAATGTAGCTTGGATTTAAAGAAAAAAACATACCCTAAACGAATGGAGGACTCAAGACTTCAAAATGTACTCAAAAAAGAAAACGGATCCAAAAATAAAAAATATTTATATAAGTGAGGTCATTGAAAAAAGAAAAAAAAATCAACAGTAATTTTGCGTACGACCTATGTCCTTCTTAGCCCATATGGTTTATTATCCAAGAGCTTTGGAACACATACAAAAGCGTTCTTCGACGTATAATTCTGAAAGCATTTTTATTAAAAGCGCACTGCAGGCTGCTTTCGTTTGAGAACATACGCAGTTTCTCTAAAATCAAGTTCGACTTTTCATTCCAATTTTAAATAGCTGAAAATAGCCGCTCAGATCAACTATAAATAGTGCCAAAGACAAAGACGTTAGAAGAATGAAATATTTAAAAAGTAGGATTTCTAACGCGTCTGGTGAAAAATATATAACATCATTAAATCGAATGAAAACTATCATTATATCATAATCACCCTCTGATATTCTTATATTCAAACTAGCGTTTACATCATGTTAGCTTTATCACAATTGTGCCATTCCGCAGCTGCCTTTTTATCCATTATATATATATTTTATTTTACTTGCAGAGCCCGATCATTCTGATTGTGGTCATGGGGCTCATTTGTATTTCAGGGCCCCCCTAAGGCCCAACGAAGATTTGAAGATAAAATTCATTCTGCCCCCCCCCCCCCCCCACCTCCCTATATTTCCGCTTATTCTGAAGCTATAAAATATTTCGATACTTGCGTATTAACACAACCATGCTAAATTTGGTGGTAAACTTTTAATCACAACGTTTGAAATGTAGAAAAGATATAGTATACGATAATTATATAAGATAAAGTTAAACTTTGCCAGTTTAAAATAAATATCAAAGGTATTATGATATAACTTTTAATAGTAAATACAGACTAAACATGGAGTGGTTTTGAGGTTTGCAAATATATCAATTTTTTAAAGGGAATTTTTATCAACAAATAAAAAGATTTTCCCCTCGTCTCCTGCATTTGCGAAAATATCAATGACATCATTGTACTTTAGAATCTGAGTGAAATCATTATTTATTTTTAATTAACATAATAAATTAAGAATATTTAGTCACCCTACACTAAAATGTAAAAGGAGGGGCCTATGCCCCGCATGCCCCTGCAGTAATCAGGCTCTGTTTACTTGATTAAAGAATAGGCTCCTTGGAATGCCGAAACACGTGTCTGCTGCTCTTATGACTATTTTTTTCATTTTTAACATCACTTATAGCATTATTATTTTACTTATCGCACGAATGAAAACATTTTATTTATAATGTGATGGTTTTTAGTTTCTGTAATTTAGTTTCTTTACGCGTGGAAACTAACATGAATATTTTCTAAAAACGTCTAGCTTCGTAAAAAACGTAAAGCTTCACACCGTTTGAATTTAAGGTTATATATTAAGGCTATATATAAGGTTATATATCCTTTTTTACATTTTATTATTATTATTATTATTTATTTACGTTTTTTTTTTGTCAAAATTGAATTCATTGGCGTACTTATTGTATTAGCCAGAATATTGTTTAATAGCAATGATATTTTTATGTAAGCTCATTTCGTTCGCATGTATAAGCATAGATTTGGTGCATATACAACACACAAAAAAAAATGAAGCTTTAGAAAAGGTATGGTGTAAAAAGGCATTTGAAGGCCTTAAAACTTAATCGCACTCGCTCATAACATAAGCCGACGATACATTACATATTATGTGAGTATGTAGTGTGGTTACTCACACAATGTTTTATACCATTTTTTTTTTATTATTTTGAAGATACTAGTGAAGAGTATGGAATAAAGTTAAGAGTGCCGATATTAGGATAAGAGCATCATCCAGGACAGACAGGATAGTATAAAAAGACATTTCTGATCTTTTCAAAGAGACTATTAGACAAAAGATTACTCAAAACAATCAAACATTGGAAGCTTTCCTGGGTGGAACAAAAAAAACTTGATTTATTAAAAATAACTATTGAATATTATTCTTTTATCAATTGTTTGAGGTATTTTAGAGAAGTTGGTCATCAAATGTTTTTAATTTAAGCCAGTTTAAGTCTAATTAAAGATATTAAAGTTAAAAAAAGTCACTTATTTCGTATAAATAAACCTAATGGACAGAAATTAAAGTCATACTTGTTCTCAATACATAAATATATGAACGATTAGTTCAATAAAATGTTGCGTAAAAATATGCGTTCCCTTATCTCATTATTTAGGAGATATACATTCTAATTTAGAAGAAAAACGAACTATCCTTATGCTTTCAAATAAGATTCATATTTTTTCCTCTTTTTTGTTGAACTAATAGGTTGTAGAGATTTTAAAATATACTTCAATCAGCAAAAATTATCTTCTTCAGAGAAATCTAGAGTTGCGCTGCATGAAAGGTTTTCACACTATTCTTTTCCAAAGTGAACAACCTTTTAGTGCTTAACAATTGATACAAATCAATTTTTATCTTTTGACATATACCTTTTATAAGTTGTTCAGTATTTATTTTTCCGAAACTTTTTTTTTTTTTTGGTAATAGAAAACTTGTATTTTTTGTAAAACAAACTTTATTTTTTTATTTCAAAACAACTAAAAACACCCTTCTTTTTTTTTCTATATAGCAAGAGAATGATTTAAATCTGCTTTTTTTTTTTTTTTTAATGCCGATCATAGTAGGTACTCTGGAGATATGACTTATTTAATCTCTCAATTGAAAAAGCATAAACACTGACTTTACATAAGGAGTAGCAACACCCAACCATTCACAGAATACTTTCTGTTATTTACACTGAAAGAGAAAAGTATTACTTTGAAATTGGCCCCAAATTCAGCTTAACTGGTTGAAAAATAAAGAAATTAGAGAGATTTTTCTAAATTCATGCCAATATGGCGTCTCTGAAAACTGATCCAAAATCAAATTTTTGAAAAAATTCTCCTAAGCGTAATTTTTAATCACAAAATCTAGAAAAATTTGGGCTTATCTCAGATTTCTATTTGTAAAAAAAAAATGGACAAAATCGGAGACACGTGACGGCACATGGCATTAGGCGATTTGACGTGAAATGACGCAGGAGGAATTTAAAGTGACAAAAAAGATGCCATGCTTTTTGTAAAAGAAATGAATTTTGACAAGAGAGCATGAAATTTAAAAAAACATAAGCAAGCAAAATAGAAAATGTTCATTTTTGTTTTAAAAAAATCAAATACATTTAAAGCATCTGTGATTTAACTTGAAGTGATTACTCTTGCACACTGAAAAATTGATGGCATTGGGTTTTTAATGAATAATAATAAAATTTTCAAAAATCTAATTTTATATTTATTAAAAACATAATTAAGTGTGCATTTAATTTTCTCTGCAATAGAAACAACTTCTTTTTTTCTGTCAAAAATTATTTATTTTTTAAATTTTTATCATTCACATTAAATTTATGCTGTATTTACAAGTGAACACAATGTTAAGGATTTATTTTGCCTCATAAACATTGTAGCTGCATGATTTATAGTAAAATACTGTGCAGCAGTGATTTCAAATCTGTGGGACACCCTTTCTTAAGGGGGAATAAAACTAATGCTGGGGGCATGCAACTGTTATCAAAATATCAATTTTGAATATGACATTTAAAAAAAATTGGAAAACAAAAATCAGCAACACTTTATTGGCTGGCAAAAGGGTTTGAGCTAGTGATGTGCCGGATCGTCAAAAAAGTAGATCCGCGGATACGGATCCGGATCATGAGTGTCAAGATCCGCGCATACGGATACGGATCTCAATTTTTTTTACCCAATTCAACTATCCAAGTGTTTATTTTGTTACGGAAGGTATTTCCGTCAGAATAATAACACTGCTTCTTCAAAAATGTCATCTGCGGCGAAAATATAATCAAGATTATGATTTACTCTGTAAAGAAATCTCTGTTAAAATTGAGGGAGAGTAGGAAGGAACTGGTCAACACTGCATTAATGCTTAAATAGAATGTGATAAATTATTTCCAGCTTGCTCAATAGATGTAGGATACAGGAGCAAGAGTGCAAAGCTGCTACTGGACAGGCTAGAAATATTTTTCGCTTTTTATTTCAGCATAAATGCAGCGCTGACCCAATCCACCCAACTTACTCCGACCGACAGAATAACAGAGCCGGGAACATCTTTACAAACAGTAAATAGAGAATTTAGTCTCACTTTTTTTGAAGAATGCTGAGAAAAACCAAAATGAAGGATAACAGAAATCCCAAATCAATATTAGAAACTAATATTAAACTAAAAATTAAAAAAAAAAAAAAAACATGCCGACCTGATATTGAGATGGATTTCGCGGGTCAGAACACACATTGTTAACAAATATAAACTGACAGCGGATAGAAATTTTAAATCATCGAGCTTTTCTCCTTATCCGACAATGAAATAGCTACCGATCACAAGTATAAAGGCTTTGAATTGCATTTAAAATTTCCTTAATATGATATAACTTTTACTGTATATAACTTGGAAGTTCCAAGCAAATATCAAACGCAGAAAACTTAGTTTTTTGAATTTGGGGGCAATATTTTTAACGTACGGGTAAGTTTTTACTACCATAATTCTGAAATACGTTGTCGGTTTTTATTAATATTTCCGGTAATTCATGTTCTGCAAAAATGAGACCAAGCTAAGAACACTTTCGATCAAGAAACCTATTGAACGAAAAAAGAACTATCAAAATCTGTTCATTTGTTTAAGAGCTACGATGCCACAAATAGACACACAGATACACTTTTAAAACTTATTACCGGTTTCTTTTTGGAACGGGGGATATAAATTGGCTTCTGAAATGATACCTTATAATTTAAATAGGGAATAAAACCTAATTTAAACGGAATTTAAGAGTCTTTTATTCAAATATTTAAGAATTTTCAGAATAGAAAAGATCCGTTTAAGATCCGTCAAAAGTAGCGGATACGGATACGGATCTTTATTTTCCTTCGGATATCCGCGAATACGGATACGGATATCCGGAACATCACTAGTTTACGCTCTTGCATTAAAAACTTGAACAGCGATTTATTTTTAATGCACCATAGCTTGAAAACTCAATAAGTTTACCCATTGCATAAAAAAATTGTTAAAACCTTCACTAATGTTGTATTTTATGCATCTATTTTTCTGCAATTTAATATTACTGATATTGTAATACTGATATTACACTGTACTGATATTGCAATATAATATTAAATAAATGATAGGTTTTGGTTCAATAAAAACTATTTTAGAAAAAATAAGGTGTTTTTCTAAGCTATTCAATAATTTGTAGCTTTAGAAATTGGATTTTAAAAAGAAATGATGGGGCTGGGGGAACAATTTCTACTTGAAAAAAACGGGTGCAAGTAAGGTATTCAAAGTTTGGAAATTACTGCAATACAGAGTAAACATTTGCAAAGAAGGGGTTCATGTGTTGTGCAGATTTTAGGATTTGGTGGATTTTAGGGCCATAAAATAAAATTCTTTATATTGATCTATTAAATTCTGGGTTGTTTAATTTAAACCGCAGTTTAAAAAAAAAACACGTGGTTTTTTGAAAACTTTTTTTTATTTTCTTTTTTGAAAAACAAAATTGTTTTCATCCAAATGTTCCCTTAAATTTAACATATTATTGGAAAATGTAAAATCCATTCAAAAAAGAAAGTAAGCAAAAAAGTGCTACATAAATTACAGTTTAATTAATTTGCAAAATAGTTTTTAATTCCCTTTTCTCTTAAGTTGTAATCAATGTAACATTTCTGATCAATGCAACTTTTCCTAGGCACATAAAACAAGGCAGACTAAATTTTTCTAAAATTACACTGAGAAAAAAAATCCAAGGTTTTTTTTTTTTTTTTTGCTTAATGCATCTTAAAAATATCGCGAAAAACAAAAAAAAGTGAAAAATAAATAAAATAATTAAATAAATATCGAAAAATTAAAAATTGGAAAGTAGGGTATTGAGATGGGGAAAAATGTCTGTCGGTCTGTCTGTCTGCACCCCCCCCCCACCCCTAATACCTTTGGAATGAATAGTCCGATTCGAACAAATTTTTTTCTTTGTTCGAAAGATCTCGGCGAGGACACCTCATTCCCATATTTCACTTTTTGATTTGAACTATTTTTTGTTCCATTTTGAACAGTTCAAAAAAAGCTGCGGGGCGCCTACGGGGCGCCTACTGTGCCTACCACATTAGCGCCTACGGGGAAACTGAAAGTCAATGTAGATTCCGTACATGAAGGTGGATTTATTTCAAACAAATTTTGTTGGAAATAGCTCCTGAAGCCAAACTCCAGACTACGACTCCGAGAATTTAGGGGCACCTGACTCCGAATCCGACTCCTGTGCCCGATAATTAATCGGACTCCGACTCCCCGACTTCGTAGCTTTGGCAAAAATTTATACGCGGAGTACAAATGACTGACTCCGATTCTTGGATATTCGTCTCCGACTCCTTTATCCCAAAATGAGATTGACTCCGACCCCGCAGCTATGGTTTTAACTGTGAAATAATCATTGTTTGATATGACTTGCTTTTATTTTCATGCTAAAGTTTTAATTTAGGTATTCAGTTTTCGGCGAATAAACTCGAAGTTAGTTATGTTTCTACATAAAGATATGTGCAGACAATTTTTTTTTTTTTTGACGATGAAAAGTATTCTTTTAAGTTGACATTTTATTGTTTTTATTTATTTCGGTAAATTAATTTGGTATTAATCTAAAAAATTATTTTCGTGAACAGGGGAAAAAGAAACGATTTTTTTTTTTTGATATGATGTATTTATTTTAATGAGTTTATTCATTTTAATTATTATTTTTTCGTTCTGAAAGCTGTTAAAGATTTTTTTTAATGGAAAAAAGTGCATTAGCTGCTTTGTTTAAAAGGTGTTGCTTTTTTTTTTTTTTTTTTTTTTTACGAATCTAATTTTTTGAGATGTGTGAGGAATATTTTATTCCTAGAAATTAGCTTAAAATATTTAAAAAATATGTTTGAAACAATATTCGATTTTAGCTATTTTTGAGAATGTTGATCAAGTACTAAAAAGTAGTATGGATATACTTGAAAGTAGGCTCGTATAGTTCTAGACTGAACTTCTTGTTAGCCTACTTTCCCAGTAAAAGTCAGAAAAAAAAGAAGAAAAAAGCATGAAAGAAGGCTTAATGCATCTTAAAAATATCGCGAAAAACGAAAAAAAATCAAAAATAAATAAAATAATTAAATAAATATCGAAAAATTAAAAATTGGAAAGTAGAGTATTGAGATGGGGAAAAATGTCTGTCGGTCTGCCTGTCTGTCCCCCCCCCCTAATAACTTTTGAATGAATAGTCCGATTCGAACAAACGTTTTTTTGTTCGAAAGATCTCCTCGAGGACACCTCATTCCCATATTTCACTTTTTGATTTGAACTTTTTTTTGTTCCATTTTGAACAGTTCAAAAAAACTTAACATTTGCACCTACGGGGAAACTGAAAGTCAATGTAGATTCCGTACTTGAAGGCGGATTTATTTGAAACAAATTTTGTTGGAAATAGCTCCTGAAGTCAAACTCCAGACTCCGACTCCGAGAATTTACGGGCACCTGACTCCGAGTCCGACTCCTGTGCCCGACAATTAATCGGACTCCGACTCCCCGACTTCGACACTGACTTCGTAGCTTTGGCAAAAATTTATACGCGGAGTACAAATGACTGACTCCGATTCTTGGATATTCGTCTCCGACTCCCTTATTCCAAAATGAGATTGACTCCGACCCCGCAGCTATGGTTTTAACTGTGAAATAATTATTATTGATATGACTTGTTTTTATTTTCATGCTAAAGTTATAATTTAGGTATTCAGTTTTCGGCGAATAAACTCGAAGTCAGAACAGTTAGTAATCCAAAGTTGTGAAGCACAAAAATTGCAAAATTATTGCAGACACGTGTTTCGGTGTTACAAGGAACACCTTTTTCAATGCTAAGAAGTGTGAGCTTCTGGATGAAAAGTCATCCGGCTTTTCTCTCAGCAATAATTCGTCCCAGAACGCAGAATCTTTATTAATACACCATTAAAATGATTTTAAAAATTGCTATAACCAAAGAATGAAATAGATATTTTTAGGAAGGATTGCCATTTTTGTTACGGTATTTTATTGTAATTTAATTCTTTCTTTTTTTCAGAACTATTTTACGGACGTTTTACTGTATTTATTTTAGATAAAATAGATTGTGCGTATTTTAATTGATTATTTTTTTTTCGTTTCGCTGTACTAGCAATGCGGATTTAAATTCAATACTTTCTTTTCTTCAAGGATATGCGGAAAGATAATCTTACATATTAACAAGAAGTTCTGTCTAGAACTAAACGAGCCTACTTTCCCATATACCCCTACTACTTTCTAGTACTTGATCAATATTCTCAAAAATAGCTAAAATCACAAATTGTTTCAAAAATATTTTTTAAATATTTTAAGCTGATTTCTACGTGTAAAATATTCCTCACTCATCTTTAAAAAATAAATAAATAAAAATAAAGCAGCACCTTTTACACAAAGCAGCTAATACAGTTTTTTCCGTTAAAAAAATTCTTTAACAGCTTTAAAAACGGAAAAATAATAATTAAAATTAATGAGCTCATTAAATTAAATGCATCATATCAAATAAAAAATCGTTTCTTTATCCCTTGTTGCCAAAAATAATTTTTTAAATAAATTATTGCAATTACCAAAATAAATAAAAACAATAAAATGTCAAGTTAAAGAAATAATTTTCATTCTAAAAAAAAAAAATCGTCTGCGCATATCTTTATGTAGAAACATAACTAACTTCGAGTTAATTCGCCGAAAACTGAATGCCTAAATTAAATTTTAGCGTGCAAATAAAAACAAGTCATATCAAGAATAATTATTTCACAAATAAACCATAGCTGCGGAGTCAGAGTCGGAGTCAATCTCATTTTGGGATAAAGAAGTCGAAGTCGAATATCCAAAAAATCGGAGTCGGTCATCAGTCCTCCGTGTATAAATTTTTGCCAAAGTACGAAGTCAGAGTCGAAGTCGGGGAGTAGGAGTCCGATTAATTATCGGGCACAGGACTCGAGTCGGAGTCAGGAGCCCCTAAATTCTCGGAGTCGGAGTCTGGAGTTTGGCGTCAAGAGCTGTTTCCAACAAAATTTGTTTGAAGTAAATCCGCCTTCAAGTACGGAATCTACATTGACTTTCAGTTTCCCCGTAGGCGCTAATGTTAAGGGATTTGAACTGTTCAAAATTGAACGCAAAATGGTTCAAATCAAAAAGATATTTTATATACAAGTTTCTCTTCAAAAGTTCTTTTCTACGAAGTTTGTTTGAAGCAAATTAATCTCACAGTTCGGAATTGCCTTGAATTTCCCCGTAGGCGCTAATGTTAAGTTTTTTTGAACTGTTCAAAATTGAAAAAAAAAATAGTTCAAATCAAAAAGTAAAATATGGGAATGAGGTGTACTCGCCGAGATCTTTCGAACAAAAGAAAGTTTGTTCGAATCGGACTATTCATTCAAAAGTTATTAGGGGGGGGGGGATAGACAGACAGACCGACAGACATTTTTCCCCATCTCAACACCCTACTTTCCAATTTCTAATTTTCAATATTTATTTAATTATTTTACTAATTTTTGATTTTTTGATTTTTTTTTTTCGCGATATTTTTAAGATGCATTAAGCCTTCTTTCATGCTTTTTTCTTCTTTTTCTGACTTTTACTGGGAAAGTAGGCTAAAAACTGCGTGTATGTTTGTGTGTATCTCTGACAGTCTAACTTCTTCTGAACGCCAGATAATTGACGATCGAACCAGGTAGCAATAAATTCATAAAAATATGGAACAATGCAAAGTTGACCCATACGATTCAAAGTAACCGCGAATGAGTGTATGTGAATACAAAGACCCACTAATATCACGGCAGAATCATAAAATGCTTAGAATCTAATGAAGCTAATTTTTATTAGACAAAAGCGAGGATGTCCCACAAATAACTGTGTTATTTATTATTATTTTTTTCATTGTCAGTTACGTTAAACAAATAAAACTGCGTTAAAGTTACCCTATGGATGAAAAGAAATCCTCCAGAAGCGGACATCGCTTTATTTCCGCTTTTGCTGGATTTACTGTTATTATTTTTTAAACAACTTTAAGTTCACTTCTTTTATGTTTAAAAAGGAATCCTTGTAACCCCCGAAACTCGTGTCTACAGTTTCTTACGAACTTATTGTAACATTGTTTTATTATCTGTTACTTTTAGAACAAAGGTAATTAATTATTTTTCTACGTTATGGTTTATGTTTTTTTTTTTTTTTTTTTTTTGTCTTCATATTATGAATGGTCAAGTTGAATTTTGTTAAAAGAAAAAAAAATATGAAAGTGAACACAAATTTCAATTAAATAATCTTACTGGCTCAAAATAGTTCCTGGAAAACAAACATTTTAAGTTCACGAGTAAATTTTTTGAGGAGATAACTACGGCTGACCAGAACTTCGGTTCTATTATTTCGTTGCATAAACCATTCATTTTGACATTAACAAACCTTCCGTAACAAATAAACGGCTGTGAACAACTTTTAGTTTTTTAATTTGATTTTTTCCCAAACTAATAGCTTTGAAATCAGTAGCGTTTGCTTGAACGCCGACGAGACATATTTAAATATTTTCTTTCAATGTTCTTCATTTGTGGATTTTTGAATTAAATCCCTTACTAAAATATTTCTACATTGAATTTTAATGTAAAAAAAAAATTTTTTTTTTTGCGATGTTATTTAAATCGGGGGGGGGGGGGGAATAGTTATAACGTTTGTGTAAAATATAAATTGAAAATCTTGGAAAATATGCAAAAAATTTTCACTCCGACCATTTTTTTACATTTAATAACAAATATTTTCTAAAGTCCCAAGAACTTTAATGAAATAAAATAACTTTTATGAACGTTTTCATAATTTCTTTTTTTTAAACTGAATATTTATCTTTTTTTTTATTGTAAGATCATCTGGTGTAAATATATGTTCTCATTCTTAATGTAATGTCGTAGTTGTTTTTTTTTTAAATGTTTTTTTGAAGAAAAATAATCATTTATTTCTATTCCCTTTTTGCACCAAATTATTAAGTAATCAAAAAAAGTCATTTTGCATTTGTACAAAAACCTAAAGTTATTTCAAAAAATATAATTCTCCCTGTAGCAAAAAAAAAAAAAAAACACCTTGAAATTCACGTAAAAGTACAATTTTTTCTGCTGAATGAAGCTGAAACTGATTTAAAAATATAATTTTTCCTGCTGCCAAAAACTGAGATTAAAACAAAGTATAATTTTTTCCTGCTGAAAAAAAAACTTAAATTCATGCAAAAATATAACTTTTCCTTCTGCAAAAACTGATATTCATACAAAAATATAATTTTTCCCGCTGTAATAAAACAGGATTCATGAAAAACTTTCTTGCTGTAAAAAAATGAGATTAAAAGGAAATGTAATTTTTCCTGCTAAAATGAATTTTGAAATTCTGTTATGTCTTGTAAAAAAAAACATGGTACACATTTAGAATAAAAAAATATATTTATTTAGTATTCAATATAATACTATTTTCGTCAAAATATATCTAAAAATAGACAAAATAATTTCACATCAATAGATAAACAGTATAATTTTTCCGTGCGAGAAAACATTGTAATGATAGTAAACTAACATGCAGATATTTAATTTGTTTCATGGTATTGCACAAAATACTCTAATCGAATAGCGGTAGAAAAGTACACCATTCGCTGTTCGCTAAATATTTCACCGAAAAATTCTGTATTAATGTGTGTAAATAATCACAATTTAATGAAATGCACTACATATGTCAATATAAAGAGAATAACAAGCAACTACTAAAATGAATTCGTCAAAATTACAGAGCACAAAGCTAACCTTTCAATTTTGTAAATTGTGAAGCAGCGAAATGTATACAGACATACTTTTTCATTAAAATATTTCCATAAAAACAAATTAGTTTGCTTAAACCACAAGAAATGTTAAATAACAAGCAAAAAAAAAATTAGAGTTCGAAAAAAAATAACAAAAAGTAAGCTCACTCACTGCGTAAAAATGTCCATATTTCGTAAAATCCAATCGAAACAGAAAGTCTAAGTTCAAATTTGGGACTGCAGACTGTCTAAAACACCGTCTAACCGTATAACAGCGCGGGGGTTCCCGAGCTCATCGTAGTTTACCAACCAAATGACGTTGGTGAGTCCGAATGAGTTAGTGGAGTTTCTGCGATTAAATCTTTCACTAGATGAAAATCTTGCACGAGATGGTTGAACATTTGTTTCGTCATGGCGATAGAGACAGTTCACACCTTCGGGACAGACACCGTGTTGCTTGTACACTTCGCAGTTGACGCATTTCATCACGATTCTGTATTCCTGAATTAATTTCTCCTTCTCCATCGGATCGGTGATTTGTTTAAGGCACGGAGCGACGACATCAGAATCCCTTCGGCACGTCGGGCAGCTCTTCTTGGGTCGACGAAGCTCGGGAGGCAGGTCTTGGTTCACGTTTCTCCACGCTTTGATACAGCCGAAGCAGAATGTGTGGTCACAATTCTGCATTATCCCATACTTTCTGTCCGACTCACGCTCTTTCTCTGGGACGTTTTCCAAACAAATTCCACACAAGCTGTCCTTTTCCTTCATTGCGTCGCTTGCTTGAAATATATTAGAAGAAAATGCCATTTTTCAAACAACAGATGAAGCACCGTTGAAATTTTCTAAGCTTGGCTTTTTTTAAGCTAAGTGGCCGTAGAAACAGCAGTCAACACTAGCGATTACTACACAACTAGAAATAGCACTCGCTACTCTCCGAACAGCTGTAAAATTAACGTACACTTGCTCTCACTGCAACCAAATAGACTCTGCAAGTGAGCCAGACTGAATTCGCAATTCCAACTGTATGTAACGGGTTTAAACGACTATCAACAAGTAGGGGGCTTCTGAGTGAACAGGTTTCCTTAAAAAGCAGGATCTGATAATGTTTTGATTGACAGGGCGCGGAAGCATTTAATCCTTTTTTCTTTCCCTCCCCTTAACGGTTCGACTCAAGGTATTCGAGAGTGTGCCTCACACGTGGAACCATAGGAGGATTTTTTCTGGGGACGGGAAGGGAGGGCTATGCCCGGGCCGGGCGTTTGGAGAATCAGGGAAGGGGGGGTGGCTACTCTCTCTCCGGATCTCACAATTTTAATGTACATTTATTTATTTTGTTATTTTCTTCCTATAACATGCCGTGATTATATTTCGTCCCAGCCCTCTCACCCCCAGAAAACTTTGAAGTGACTAATCTGTCAAATCCCCAGCCTAAAAAATATCGCTAAAATTAGAAAAGAAAATATGTACGCGTCAAGTTCAGTAGCAAGATTAAAACCGCTAAAAATTGAAACTGCCAGCATTACCAATCTTTCTCTTATTTTTATATCAAGTATTTTAACAGGAAAAAAGAAGGAGGGAGAACCTTTGAAAATTCAAAATATTTTTTTGTAAATAAAAGTTTTTGATAAGCAAATTATTGCTTTGAAAGGAAAATGGCTTTGGTGAGGTTAGGAGTTTTATTCAAACTTTGGTAGTGATAGGAGAAAAGGTTTAGTGTGCAAGGCAGGAAGGGGAGGAAAATTTAAAAACGTACCTTAGGTGGCTCGTAC
The DNA here is from genome assembly GCF_026930045.1 of Uloborus diversus. Taxonomy (NCBI): domain Eukaryota; kingdom Metazoa; phylum Arthropoda; class Arachnida; order Araneae; family Uloboridae; genus Uloborus; species Uloborus diversus. The sequence goes on along the minus strand of NC_072736.1, from coordinate 75,262,726 downwards.
GGGCGGAGGGGGGGGAGGGGGGGGGGCAAGGAGGCAACAGCCCCCTTACTTTCATAAGTAACGGGATCTTGTCCTTTCACTTTTCAGAACCAAAAATTAATGATGAATTGAAAATTATTTTTAATAGGGTCGATTGATTTATTTCACGACCGTAAAAATTTCAAATAAATGGGCTTTAATCATCTTACCACAAAATCGCCCGTCAAGATATGACGGGGGGGAAATGCTTCTACATTTGAACGAAGCAACTAACTGTTTGGTGATAGTTCGATATTTGAAATTTGAACAGTAACTCCAGTGTGTTAACTATAAATTCCAACAGTCAGCGTTCCTTTTTCATTCACCATAAATGACAGTCTTACAGATAAAACAGTTAAGTGACCGGATCCAGTTCAGCCTTGTCAAAATAAAGCATTTCGCTGCATGTGAAACATTGTCGAAAAATTTCCCCGTAGGAGCTAATGCTTAAGTTTTTTTGAACTGTTCGAAATTGAACGAAAAAATGTTCAAATCAAAAAATTAAGTATTCAAAGACTCGGAGTTGGAACCGATCATTTTTCCTTAACGTTTGCAACTCTCCCAATGTTTGCGGAGTCGGAGTGGAACTTTGTTTCAGATTAAAGAGTCGGAGTCGGATTTCCAAGATTCGGAGTCGGTCATTTTCCCTCCATGTACAATTTTTTACCAAAACTACGAAGTCTGAGTAGAAATCGGAGAGTCGGAGAGCCAATTTTCGGGCAAATGAGTCGGTGTCGGGGTCAGGTGCCCCTAAAATTTTTGGAGTGGGGAGTTGGTAGTCAAGAGCTATTTCCAACAAAATTTGCTTGAAGTTAATCCGCCTTCAAGTTCGGAATCTATATTGAATTTCAATTTCCCTGCAGGCGCTAATGTTTAAAGGATTTGAACTGTTCAAAATTGAACGGAAATTTCTTCAAATCAAAAAATTTATTTTCCATACATGTTTTTCCTCAAAAGTTTTTTCCTGCAAAATTTATGTGAAGTAAATTCGCCCCTAAGTTCGAGATTGCGTTAAATTTCCTCGTAGGGACTATATTTTTTTTTATTTTTTTTTATTTTATTATTATTATTATTATTATTATTTTTTTTTTTTTTTGAGCTGTTTAAAATTGAATCAAAAATTGTTCGAATCAAAAAATGAAGTATAGCAATGATTTGTCCTTGCCGAGGTCTTCCGAACAAAAGTGAAATTTGTTCGAATCGGACTACAAACTCAAAAGTTATTGGGGGGGGGGGGGGACAGAGGAATCTGAATACCGTACTTTCCACTTATTAAATTTTCAATTTTTATTCAATTTTTTTTTCAGCATATTTTAAAGATGCGTTAAGCCTTTTTTCATATATTTTTCCTTCTTTCTCTGACTTTTACTGGAAAAGTAGACTAAAAAGAGCTTTTCGTTGCTTTAATTATTGCTTATCGGAAATGCATTTCTAAGATTTATTAGTTAATATTTCAGATTGAAACAAACTACTGCATTCTGTATTGAAGTGTTGAAGGAATCTTTGGAATCTATTTTTTCTAACTTTCTGTACATACTGCTCATCTAATGCCATAATAATCCTTGGCAACTCTAACCATTAAGACCTTGGTTTCGGCTCCATAATTTAGTCCCCCCCCCCCACCTCCCCATCGCATCAGTAAACACTCGTTATGCCGTACTTGTCGGAAGGTAACAAAAAGCGCAATATCCGAAAACGTGATTATAAACGAGGTCATAAAAAATAACGATTCAATTAAACGAACCAATTGAGATCTTGCAACTACAAACAGATTTATTTATTTGCATATTTTGAGGGTTTTCGTAATAAAACCAAAAGAAATGATTCTACCAATTTATCTTTTACGATAAGAAATTATAATAATTAAAAATAATAGTTTTGTTTTATAGTATAATACGATACGAACCGAAAATCGCACCGTCAAATGCAACAAATTATATATGAGGAAAACATCTCAGTTTTATTCATCTATTTAAGAAGAAAAGAAAAGGAAATCCTTTTTCTGAGAAATTAAACCTTTTTTTCTGCGATGCCAAATGTAAAGCAATATTTTTTTGAAAAAAATATATACAAATAAATACATTTAAAGTATTTATTTGTACTATTTTAAAAAAGGTGTTACTTTACATTTGGCATTGCATATTAAATGCATAAATACATTTTTTTAAAATTCTTATTAAGTTTTTATTCAATTTGTTTTTGAAATCAGCATTGCTTAAAGAACTGCGATCTGCAACACGGTTTTATTGATAGCTCACAAATGGGTCATAAGCAAAAATATCTTTTCTATGCATTAGGCTCATGCAAACATAAAATATACATTGAAATATTCAAAAAAAAAAAACGTGCATGATTTAATTTTTTGGTTCTAAAATGCTTAAATAGCTCCACACATGGATTTTTGGTTAAAGATTTCGGTGTTCCGTTCTGTCTCTTCAGAAAATTGCAACAAATCAATTGCAACAAATTATATGTGAGGAAAACATGTCAGTTTTGTTCATCTATTTAAAAAGAAAAGAAAAGAAAATCCTTTTTCTGAGAAATTAACTTTTTTCTTTTTCTGCGATGCCAAATGTAAAGCAATATTTTTGAATAAAATATGTACAAATAAATACATTTAAAGTATTAATTTGTATTTTTTAAAAAAGTATTACTTTACATTTGGCATGGCATAATAAATGTATAAATGCATTTTTTAAAAATCCTTATTAAGTTTTTATTCTTTTTGCTTTTGAAATCAATATTGCTTTAAGAACTGCGATCTGCAACAGTGTTTCATTGCTAGCCCACAAATGGGTCATAAGCAAAAATATTTTCTATGCATTAGGTTCAGGCAAACATAAAATATACATTGAAACATTGAAAAAAGATGCATGATTTAATGTTTTGGTATTAAATTGCTTAAATAGCTCCACACAGGGATTTTTGGTTAAAAAACTCGGAGTTCCGTTCTGTCTCTTCAGAAAACGGGACACTTCAGTAAGTGCGGTGACATCGGGGCTGGATACCTGAAAGCGGGACTCTAACATACAAAACGGGACGTATGGTGATCTTAGACAAACAAAAAGATTAAATTGTCTCCATGATTAAGTTTTATAGCCAGTTTCCCGAACTGCAATCTATGCAGTAAACCTGAAAAACATTTCATACTTTTGTGGAATTAGGGGTCAATTTAAAGAGCTCACTGTGAAGTGGAAAGGCTGATAACGTTCGATCAAAAGAAGTAGCAGGGGATAGGCAGTGCCCTGTCCTGAAATTGTTGGGAATCCCAGGGGTAAGAGGGTTTTTAAACATGCCCTCTGAATCAAGCCAAATCCCAACAATTCACGTATTTTCTTTTACAGATAGAGAAATATGTTAGAGCAGGAGAGACGAAAATCATCTTGTCGTATGCATTGCTGACCCCTTGAATTCGTTGGAAATAATCCTCCAGGCTGAGTGACATGAGCACCTACATTAAAATGGGATTAATAAAGAAACTGCTGATAAAGGGAGGCGGCTGACCATCACGATCCCGTTTTGTTAGGTGAACCATTGTATTATCTTCAGAAACAGCAGTACGATTGGGGAAAGAGAAGGATTCTGACCAAAAGTTGATTTCAAGAATTACGCGGCGGGGAGGGTGGACCAGAAGGATTTGAGGAAGCTTCGGACAACGCCCTCTTTCTTGCTTCCAATACGTCTGCGGGTAACTCATGTAAAATCAACAAGGAACTCATCCTGCCAATCTCAGATTTTCATGATACTTTCAGAAATATTCCTTTTTCCTGTCTTTAATTTTGATATAATTTTTCAAAAAATAATTTTTCATTCATTAATTAATGTTTTAATTTCGTTTGTAAGCTGCCTTTGAAAAAAAAAAGCTTGCCAGCAGTGCTTTAAAATGTTATAACTCAAGTTCTGTGGAAACTATATTGCTATATCAAATCTCATTTTAACCCATAAAGTGGATCGTTCCTCTACCCCTAAACGTGCAAAAAATATCTCACCCATTGTGAAAAAATTCCTCTATTTGGAACCAGCGCATCGGCACGCACATGCTCTGAAAATGCCAGCTACTCTGTTGTCAACCCCCCCCCCCCCCTTATTTCTCATCAAGGTGGAACCCAAATTGACAGCTCATTCACCTCCTTGGGTCTTAGAATAGACCTTTTCATCTATTCAAATTCACGTCATCTGGATTTTCCCCATTGAAGCTTCGTTTCCTTGTAGTTTTGCTAAACAGTCATCGTTCTCAGTTCATCTTATTTACGAGCTGCCTGCTGTAATTTTGAAGCAGTAAACTCAATTTATCTTCGCAGTTCAGAAATATAATTTAAAATAAAGCCTTCAATCTTTTCTTCAGAAATTAGAGTAAAATTTTTCCAAAAACCCAAGCTTATATATAGAAACAAGCAAAAATTATTTTTGTTCAGTACTATGCTAAGGTTGTTCAATCCAGGGCTGTGGAGTCGGAGTCGGACTGATTTTGTGGTAAAGGAGTGGAGTCGTTCGAAACATGCCGACTCCGACTCCTGGTTTCTTTTTTTTTCTTTAATTTTCACTGACTCTCCTAGCAATTTTTAAAAAACTGACTACCAATTAATTTGATTGCACGTATAAAGGCCTACTAATAAGAAAGGAACTGTCATTGTGGCAGTCAGCTGACTTGATTGTTTATCGAGGTTTCTTTAACAGCTACCTAAGCCGTAATCTCCTAGTTTGCTTTTAACTTTATTTAACTGATAGCAACTGTAAGCAAACAGTTTTGTGCCTAACATTTTCAAAGTAATCACTTTCATATAAAAATAATAATTTTTTTTTTACCTCGATCTCAGTTATAAAATAGTAAAATGAATGTATGTGTCGCTTGAGCAAGTCGGGAAACTTCTGAGAGGGTGCTTGGTAAATTCAAATAAGTGTTGGTACGAAAGCGCAAATCCAAAAGATCCGATAAAATATAAATGTTTTTTTTTTTTTAAATCTGACTAATAAGACTTTATCTAAGAAAGCTTGGTTATCACTAAAAAGTACAAAATAAAATTTGTACATGATTTATTGGTTACAACTCTCAATAATCGTTGTTAATTTTAAAATCATCATATTAAGTTCATTCTAAAGCTGCCAAAAAATTTTAAATTAAAATTGAGCCAAGAAATGTAGGTATAGTAAAAACAATTCGCAAAAAACTGTATACCGCCGCAATTTGTGTAAAATTTGCTCCAGACGTACATGTACCCCATCTCTCCCCGCCATATACGTGCAATATTTTGGTTGAAATTTTTAAGATGAAATTTAATATTTATTATTGGAAACATTTTTCAGAATTAAAGTATTTCAATTTTTATAAACTCTGAAATTAAGTTGAGATATCGCCCACCAGATGGGTGTCACCCAGGAGGGGGGACCGCCTCCTCTGAAAAAAAGTTTTTTTTTTGATGAAGCAAAAAAGTTTTCTTTCTCTCAAGTTACCGCTTTCAGAAACTGAAAGCACAGGATTAAATCTATATCTATTTGTTAAACATTGAAGGGGAGTAAATTAATTCTTTTCAATTTTTAAAACACTGATTTTTCAGTTATCTCACTTTAGAAATCGTAACTATTGGGTAATTTGGTTTTCAAATTGAACTTCTTACGTTGTCTTACATCTTAGGTTTACAATAAAATACAACGCAAAAATTTCATAAAAAGGAATCAATATTTGAATCAGTGTTTAAAGGTTTTCCCCTCTTCTCATAAGGGGGGAGGGGATTTGAAAAAATAAATAAATAAAAAAGCCGGAGTAGGAATCGGAGTTGGAGTCGTATGTTTCAAAATCCAGGAGTCGGAGTTGGCTATTTTTCTTCCGACTCCGCAGCCCTGGTTTATTCTAATTCAGTTGTTTGCTTAGATATATGTTAGTTTCTTCTTACTGTATATGAATATCGTATGAGTATAGAAGAAAGGCACTACAATGCACTAATAAACAGAAAATCGTAATTTTCGGACTTACGTCCTTCTGGCTCTACAGAAATATCAATTATACTTTTTTAAGTCATTAGCTTAATTTTACTCCGTTGTGTTTTTTATTTGTTACGTCTATCTTATCGCCATCGTATAATCTTAGATATTTTAATGTCTTTAAGCACACCTATACTTGTTTTCAAAATAAAAATTTAAATTCCTATTTCCATGGCCAATTTAATCCCCCCACCCCCACCCGACTACAGTAATAGTTCCTCCATTTTCTTTCGATTTTTGAAGTAGTTTTCACGATAAGACTGGAAATAAAATGCTGTGAAAATTACACAAAATTACCACCCAACATATGGATTGATAAAATGAGATTTTTTTTTTTTTTAAGTTTTTAGATTCCAAAAAGGGTATAAGTTTCTGGCTTTTTGTGGGAAATCTTTCAGTAGATTTAATTTCGTAATGAATTTGTTATCATAGTAAAAAATAATTTAAGGAAGCCAAGAGTGCCAAACAAACTGGTAGCTAATGTAGAATTAGCGAGACCAGACGAGTGACCGAAGCAATGGTTCGGTTCAACTCGAGGATTGAAGGCGAGGCATGGTATATTCAATAAATTACCACTCAATAGCCAGGGCTAAAGCAGAAATACATGAAATACACAACCAACTCAGTCATTTCCTGCCGAGGACTGCAGTTTCGTGCTTATTAGCACTCATCAGCCCGGCATAGGAAAGTGACTGAGCTGGAGGTGGAAAACCTCTTAAGGAAGCCAGGAGTGCCAAACAAACTGGTAGCTAATGTAGAATTAGCGAGACCAGACGAGTGACCGAAGCAATGGTTCGGTTCAACTCGAGGAAAATTACTGAATTTCCAATTGGTACCAAAACATCCATTAGATATATTTTAATTACTCATGCTAAATTAATTTCTGGCAATCAAACGTAATACACAAGGAAGAACTAATTTTTCCTGTTGTGAAAAATTAATTTTCTAATATCCTTTTAAAAATATGGATTTAAAAATTTATTGAACATACATTTTTGATCTGTGACGCGCGCACACACACAAGAAAGAGAAAAAATACTTTTCATATTCAGAAAAAAGATGCATTTTTATTGAATACATATCAATGTAAAAATCGAATAGTAATATCAAAAAGAAATCTTACAAATCCAATACACTATATAATTAAAGTAATAAGAATTTTTAATAATTTAAATAAATCTTAAAGGTTTCAGGTAATAAAGTGATATTATGAGAAGAAAACACAAATACAATTTTTTAGTAATAGAAGAATTACAAAAGTACCTTCATGGTGACTGGTTGGACTAAATGATACTTTGGCAATGTAAGGAAAATTCAGCAACTTCAATTATTTAATGCTTAAATCATAAAAACTTAAAATATGTATGTTACAATATGAAACAAATTGAAAACAGCCATGTACCTAAATATAAAGCAAGCCGGATGCTCTTTTTAAATACTGATAAAAGAGGAAATCTTGCTTGAATAATAAGAGAATTAGTATTGTAATGAAATAACAAAACGAAGCAAGCTACATAAGAAACACAATGTTGAGATATATAAAGCAAAGAGTCATCTAAAATGCAAAACAATTGAAAATATCATTTAAAATGCATCAAAAATGAAATTGAACAATATGAAAAATATTTTTAGCCATATGTAATTATTTAAACTTAAGTAATGAATGCAGCCAATTATTTTTGTGACGTGACACTATTATGCTTAAGAAAACTAGAACTAATAAAATTTAAAACTAATCCTTATCATTCCTGTATTTTCAACAAGATACTGAATGAAACTTCTATATTTTTTGAAAAGGCAATTACACAAACGTTCTGAAAGAGAAAACCAAATTTAAAATTAAAATAATCGCTATTTTCAGAATTTTCAATATAGTATTATACAAATAATTTGGGATAAAAGTGACATAAATTAAAATTAAATTATTAATGCTGTATGATAAATTTTGAAGCATGGATCAGCACAAAGTCCGACATCACATTCTTCACATTCGAATCGTGTTTCCCGTCTCATGCGCTTGCCATTATCATTGGTCTTGCAGCAACACACCGCACACTTTCTGGATGGATTTTTTTTTCTTGCAGGTTCTTTTACATATGAAGGTAAATGCCTCCCTAACAATCGCGCTACATTATCAGTAGTTTTGACTGTAGCATTCGTTTTAGAAGAATTTACACTGATGCTTTCCTCTATAAGTCTTTCCACAAGTTTCAAACAAAACTCTATATGAGTTAAAGTCCCTTGTTTTTTTTTTTTTTTTGTATAAAACGAATGCGTTCCACTCAATTTGGCTCAACAAATAGCGAAAAATTTTCTTGTAATACTTACGTTGCCGATTCCTAGCCACAGGGTAATATGAAATACACTGATCGGATCGGTCAACTCTTAACATTGTATTGTTATAAAAAAACTAATGCCTTTGATTTAAATATGGCATTAGATTTTGTATGTTTGGGCTGTACTTGAACCATTTCATTGTTATGGAGTGTACTAAGCATGATTACCGGCTTTTTGTCCTTCCATTTCATCACGCAAATTTTTCCTTTTTGAAAGGCTGTGATTTCAACTTTTCTTAGTTCTGTGGTCTTCAGCAAAGGAGGCAGTCCTTTTCTGTTCGATTTCATGGTTCCACAAATATCAGTTTTTTCCTGTATGAGGATTTCCGCTAGCTCCGGAGATGTATAGAAATTGTCCGTTGTTAAGCAGTAACCCTTCCCCAGTAAGATAACTAAACAAAGAAAGAACACTTTTGGTGGACAGTCCAAAATCATCAAAGTCGGAATTAAATGCCGTATCTTTTCCTGTGTAAATAACGGAATTCCATATATAACCGCTCTGAGATTCACAAAGCTGGTAGAATTTTAATCCCAAAGCGAGCTCTTTTGCTTGGAATGTATTGTTTCCACGCTAGGCGCCCCTTGAATGCTATCAGAGACTCATCTATTGATATATTTTGTTTCGGAATGTAAACCGTCTTAAATCTGTGAACAATTTTGTCGTGTAAGTCATAAATTTTTCTTAACTTTGGATTTGGATGGTTGCTGGTGTTAAAATTTGATGAATCATTCTCAAAATGCAAAAATTTCATGATGAGACCACACCTTTTTTCGGTCATTATTTTCTTGAAAATTGGGGTATATATTGATGGTCTTTTAGACCAAAACCATTTTTCTACAGGTTTCTGTACTACTCCCTGCAATAACAACAATGATATAAATCTTTTCATTTCATCCTCATTGGTATTCTGCCAGGATAAAGCTCTCGATCCAGGAGTAAGTTCGGAATTTTCAAAACAAAATATGCAGCATATTCGTTGGTT